>NC_088780.1:75861807-75939476 GCF_958450345.1 Calliphora vicina
AAGGTATATGTCATACTTACAACTTTTTATAATTGAGTCAGATATACACCTATCCAATTTTTTTCCAAACTCATCTTCTGTGTAAGATATTTGACTATTTTTAGAGCTCATTTTGTTACTACTTTTTCTAATTACTTTTTATAAGCATATACGGCAAATATTAACAACTCAAAATGAAGACCAAAGTAAATTATTAATTTACTTTGATGAAGACAACAATACAATGCGAATTCAATAATTTATAATAGTGCTGCCCAAATGTGTTCCCAGACTTTTTTGTGTCTTCCTCAAAATATTATCCACAAAATACAGTTTTTGTATCCCTAAAAATCCCCAGTAAATATCACGGGAGCCAAGATGGCGTAGATTTTGGGAATTTAAAATACCGGGAAGTAAAAATACGCAATTTATGGGAATTAAGAAAATCGGGAAGTAAAAATAAATAATTAAAAGTAATATTTAGTAGAAAACTATAATTTAAATTTCACAAAAATTACTAGTTGGAATTTAGTATAAGGTTAATCAAAAATGGCAAAAAAAAAATCGTTGCTGATTTATTACTGGAAACATGGGTACTGGCTTGGTACAAGAAGAGTATATTATGAAAGTAGACAGCTTTTGGAACAATATGAGACAATCTTGTGATTGGTTCCAGAGAAATATATTCCTCCAAAATGGCAAAAAATAATCGTTGCTGATTTATTAAGGGAAACGTAGGAAGTGGCTCGGTACAAGCCATATATATTATGAAAGAAGACAGTTTTTGGAACAAAATGAGCCAATCGTGCTAAAAATCGTGTGATTGGTTCCAGAGCAAAATGACTTCATCCAAAATGGCCAAAAAAAATCGTTGCTGATTTATTACGGGAAACGTGGGAAGTGGCTCGGTACAAGCCAAATATATTTTTTTCGTTTTTTCGTTCTAACAACTGTCAAAGCTTGTTTTTATATTTAAATATCTACATATTCTAAGCTTATAAACAAAATATTTGTTTACATAAATAAGTAAAGCCCTCACTATTCAATTATCTACACTATATTAAGTTTAAATACTTATTTGTTTAATTTTTCATTTTGGTTTTTTGACATTTTTTAAGACCAATCGTTGTTTTTTGTAAAACTGACACCACCTTGTGTGAATTCGCCTTGCTACCACTCGCGTGAACAAAACATACCAGTAGCTCGTTCAAAGTAAATTAATAAAGTAGCGACAGTACTACAACAAATACAACATTTACAAAAACCACAAGCAATTTTGTTTTTGGTTTAAGGTCTGAGCTGTCAAAGTTGCCTGTTGTTGTTTTTGCTTTTGGGCTTGTTGTATTCTTCGCCACAACAACCACAAGTGAATTGACAGTTCAGACCAAAGTAAAAAAAATAGTCAGCTGTTCTACTGAGTCTACTTTATTAATTTACTTTGAGCTCGTTTCTGTATTTCTCGCATCGGAAAACTTCTCACATGAATGCATTAAACACATTCAAGACAGCAGGCTACCAACTTCAATCTGTCAAAAATAAAATGCACACGTTTATATGAAGTCGATTATTTTGACAACAGCACAGCTACACGGCCACACGACTACTCATGCCGATGTAGCCGAATTAAGGCCTAGTTAGTTTGTACGTTCCGTTACGTTCCGAATCAGCTGTTTTGTTTTTAGAATAGGGAAAGTTGTGTATGTCATTAGTTTTTCTGTAACGTTGCCGTTCTGTTGCGGATGAATCTGTTGAAAACAGAATTTTGTCAGCAACGTTAAGTGACAGCTAAAACAGCTGATATCATATATACACAAAAATGCCAACAATTGAGAGCAGTGGTGCCAACATTTTTGAAAGGGAAATATTTATTATTAACAAAAGAATAAAAAAATATAATATTTTCAAAAAAACATTAAAATTTAATAAAATAAATTTCTTTTAATGTATGTACTATGTATGTAAACAAATTAGTTTAAATTAAATCATTAACAAAAAATATATGTATGTATTTATAAAAATGTTCACAATAATATGTTGAAGGTCTAAATACAAAAAACACAAAATAGTAACAAAATCACCAAGATGGTTTTTGGTTATTATTTTAAAAACAGCTGATACGATCTTACGGAAAAACTAACTACAATATAACAGCATTCAGAACGGCACAGAACAGAAACGTTACAGAACGCAAAGACTAATGGAGCCAAGGCATATTTAACCAGGTGGCAGCGTAACGCCAGCTGACTATTTTTTGCTCTACTCATGTTTTGCCTTGTGAAATGTCAAAAACTTGTTTACAAACATATTAAAATTTGTAATAAGATTAAAAAGATTATTTTATATTTCAAAAAGTTAGTATTTGTCACCGCTTTATGTGCATAAAATATTTAAAAGTGTTAAAAAAAACTTTTTCATTTATAAAAGTGCGTTTTTGTGAATTTTTTTTTGGACAGTTTACACTGTTTTACACAAACAAAAATGACTATTGTTGTTGTATTGTTGTAATTGTTGTAGTTACGCTGCCACCTTGTTAATACATCTTGAATGGAGCCTTTAGGCTAATTTCTATTTTTGTCAACTACAAAACAGAAATAGTGTTGCTAATATAATAAAAAAATGTAGATCAAATTAGTGCTTAAAAAATATATTTTTTTACTTAATTAAGAGAAGTTTCTGATATATTGAAATAAATTATATTATATAAATTCATATTGAAATAAATTAATAACAGGTACATAATTAATTATAACCATATATATATTTTTACTCAAAATAATTGTTTCAATCTTAATTACTTTGGAATTTTGTACGGTTATTTTTTATTAAAGTGGCACCACTGAATTATAAATCAGCTGTTTTCTTTGCTGTCGTCTTTAAGGGCACCATACACTATCAAAATGCTTGATGTCACTTTCGTATACGTGTAATTTGATGCTTTGATGTACACTTGATTGATGACTCGTTAATCTGCATTTTATTTTCGATTTTGTGGTGTTAACACCAATAGCGGTGTTAACAATATTTAATTCAAGGTGCATTTAATAAGGTGCCATCGACAGCACAGCTGATTATAGAAATAGCACGCACAAATGTCAAACTACATATATAAAAAATATCCGCTAGTACGCCCGTATGTCAAACTCTATATATAAAAAATATGTGAATTCGCCTGTATTTATTTCAATTCGCCACTGCTGTCACCTTGTTAAATACGCCTTGATTTAATTTTTATTTGCACTAAAATGTATTTAAAAATGTCAATATCGTATGCAACTTTAATTGCAATAACGAGAACATGTTGAGAATAAAGAAAAAAACCAAAATAATAAGCGAAATATGTAATATAAAAAAATATTCTCTTCATCCGACACGCTCATCAACCTCACGCCTTGAAATATTTTTGTAAATGACTTCGTGATTGATGAGAAAACACCATACACTATCAAAAAGTGACATCAAGCATGCTAAAAATCAAAATGTTTTTGATTTTCCATCAAGCGTTGTCGGTGTCACACATCCAAACACATTTTCATTAACCTAGCGTTTACACATGCAAGTAACAGTTCGAAAAACACAATACATTCACACTTTTGCACTAACACAAGCACACATGCAGCCACTTACAGCTCACTGCCTAGTGAATTTCGATGGACAGTGATTTTTTGACACTTACTGCAATAAAGTGTCAAAAACACAAACAGAGTTGCCTAACTAAAAAAATTTAAAAAAAAATTACTGGATTGTGGTAAAATAATTATTATATTTTTAACTTATTTTATGTATATTTGTAAAAAAATTGTTTTTTCTCTTCAAATATGAATAAAGAACGCTATTAAATTAATTTAAGAGCACTAATCTCATTAAAGTAATAATAATAATTATTTATAACAATTATTTCCCTACAAATATATGTATGTGGTATCCTAGGCAACTCTTAATAATAATGTGTTTACGTTTTGACGACATTTTTAAAATGAACTTTTACTTGCATGTGTAAACGCTCAAGCAACTTGTAGACATTTCGATGTATTTTCGACATTTTCGATAATAATACGTATTCTCAACTTTCCTCAATCTACTTGCATGTGTAAACGCACCGTAATACTACCATAGTGCTTGATGAGTATTTTGATAGTGTATGGTGCGCTTTAAAATAATTCAGTAGCTGCAACACGACTACAACTGTAACCAGCAGAATTTGTGTTCGTGTAGCCTGTTGTCTTGAATTTGGAAAACGGGGCGTGATAGAGTATGGTCTTGGCTACATTCCCCCATACTTGGTTTTTTCCTGTACGAATGGGTGTTCGAACAAATTTTTCAAAAAACTGTTTTATTGAAAAATCACTCAAACTATTTGGGGATATATAGGGCAAAAATGGTTATTTGTGCCAAAATTAGGAAAACGGGGCGTGATAGGGGATGGTCTATTTTTTGAAAAATCAAACAAACTTTTAAAACTAAATATGCAATTTGGTACACTAGCATTTTCTCTAGTGTATGCAAAAATAAATAAATTTTTATAAAATAAGCTCTCTCCACACAAAATTCTTCCAAAATTTTTCTAAAAAATGTTTCTACAATTTTAAAATATTTGTATGAAAAACACTCAAAAATTATTTAAAAACTGAAATTTGAAAATTGTTTTCCTTTCGTAGACATATCGTATATACTCGAATTGCAGAAACTTTTAGAATCGTGTTTGATAATAAAAATTACAAAATAAAAATGTAAATTTGTTTACTATTTTGTAAATTTAAATCTAACTATTAGAAACAAAAGTGATAATATTGTTACGTTTTAACCTTTTCAAAACGTTTGTTTATTTCCATTAAATAAACCGAATACTTTTGATTGCAAATAAAAGCCGTTTGTTTAGTAGTTTGAAAATTGTAACAACTCTTTATTTATTTAAAAAGTACAACAGAATTAAATAGTCACTCAATGTTTTTTTATACACGTTTCTAAATTCGCAGAAATACAGACACACTTTATAATGTACACGAATTCACTTGAAAAGCACAGCACACTTTAAGGCACTCAGTTGATGTTTATTCGAAAAGCGTCTCTGATAAACTCACTAACGACTGCAATCTCTGCCACTATTTATAACACTCCCATCTGCACTCTAGATTGCTCTTTAACTGTCAAAGCTCGTATATTCTATAGTTTTCTAATACATATGCCATCTGTGGTGTACTTCCCTGCAGTTCATTGCACTAGTTCCGCTACGTCGAATTCGTTGGCCACTAAGAAATACTACTAGTGAATTTTCAACCCACTCGCAACGTTATTGACTGGTGAATTTAACACGGGGATGTCATTGCAAGTGGCCGATTGGCACACTCTGCATAACACTTCACTATTAAATTCAATAGTGAAAATACTCCAGCATTTGAGAAAAAAAGAAAAAATAAATTTTTCTGAGAACGAGGTTGAACACATAACATCCCGTTTTCTAGTCAAATGCTCTAACCACTAAACCACAGAGCTCTTATTTGTACTGCTCTCTAATTGTTATTAAGAATAACATGTGAGTAAACTCTCTATTTTTGCATTTTCTACATCATCACTGAGAATGAAAACACAAACGGCCACATTCAGCATTACATGTGGCCATCGAAGTGGTATATTTTAGAAGATTTTATTTTTCTTGAATTTATTTTCAAAAACTAAAGACAAATATCTGGCTATTGTTTATTACTGAATATGCTGGTGAAATGTAGTGCAAATGATAACCATTTAACTACCACATTAGCAGCCACATCGAACTAGTTAGTTGTACAAGTAGTAATATAGCTAGTACAAGGTTTCCAATTGGCACTTTTCAAACTGCTGGGTTTCTACAATGTTCTTTAACTGAATATTCGAATATACGGTCGCAGCAAACAGCTTTGTCATACTTACGATCAATGGTCAACTGAAAGCTTTTATTCAATGTTACTAATGCCCACAGACAGAGAATTATACATAGAGACGAGACACTACAATTTGTCTAACAAAAATACAACAAAAAATATGTTTAATACAAAAACAAAATACATTGACTAGCATGTATTTTGTTGTTGCGAGAGATAGGTTTTTGACAATTGCGTCTCGTCTCTATGTTACCCTATGCCCACAGATATGTTAAAGTTTGAGAGGCACTGCTATTTGAAAGCATTATGCAACTTTTAAATCAGCCGTTAAAATCGTTATATTTGAATTCAAGTACAATTTCGTAACAATATTATTTAATGCATTCGCCTTGATAATTTCAAAATGTGCATCAATAAATGTATAAACCATTAATTGTTTACAAGATATAGTAAAAAGTCGATTAAAAAAACAAGTCGAATGTTAGAAAAGTTGATGTATTGTTACAAAAAGTCGAAAAAGTCAAAAGGTCGAAAAGGTCGAGTTTTTGTTTCAACTAATTAATCTTATTATTCACAAATTAAATTTTACACAAACGAAAAACTTTGAAAGCAAATCAGAAAATGTCTTTATTAGTATTTCAGAAATTTGTAATAATATTTATTAAATTTATTTTATAAAAATTACTATTACATATACAGTACGGGCTCGACTATTTTTCAGAAGTTATTCTATTCTCTTCTCTATTTATTCTGGTTGTTTTTTTAATCAGAAGCGTAATTCAAAACTATTTGCCAAATCATAGGCACCTAAAAAATACTTTCACGACGACACTGCTCTCATAAAGAATTTTGGCTGTTTATTCAGTTATTTTTTATTAAAAGATTTATTTACACTATTTATTATACCCTTCAGCTTCGTGAGAAGGGTATATATAAGTTTGTCATTCCGTTTGTAATTTCTACATTTTTCATTTCCGACCCTATAAAGTATATATATTCTGGATCCTTATAGATAGCGGAGTCGATTAAGCCATGTCTGTCTGTCTGTCTGTCTGTCTGTCTGTCTGTCTGTCTGTCTGTCTGTCTGTCTGTCTGTCTGTCTGTCTGTCTGTCTGTCTGTCTGTCTGTCTGTCTGTCTGTCTGTCTGTCTGTCTGTCTGTCTGTCTGTCTGTCTGTCTGTCTGTCTGTCTGTCTGTCTGTCTGTCTGTCTGTCTGTCTGTCTGTCTGTCTGTCTGTCTGTCTGTCTGTCTGTCTGTCTGTCTGTCTGTCTGTCTGTCTGTCTGTCTGTCTGTTGAAATCAATTTTCTGAAGGCCCCAGATATCTCCGGGATCCAAATCTTCAACAATTCTGTCAGACATACTTTCGAGAATTTTGCTATTTAAAATCAGCAAAATCCGTCCATAAATAACGGAGATATGAGCAAAAATCCGAGACAACCTCTGAAAATTTCATCAAAAAACACAATGTATTGCATGCTTTGACAAAAAAACAACAAAACGTATGGTTGGATGTGCAAGCTTTGCGTATTTTGTTTTTTTTGTGTTTTGTTTCTTTTGGCGTTGTTGTTGTTTTTTATACAACTAACCGTTTGTTTGGTTGTGTGTTGGTTTTTTTGACAAAAAAACAACAAAACGTATGTTTGGATGTGCAAGCTTTACGTATTTTGTTTTTTTTGTGTTTTGTTTCTTTTGGCGTTGTTGTTGTTTTTATACAACTAAACTTTTGTTTGGTTGTGTGTTGGTTTTTTTGACAAAAAATCAACAAATCGTATGTTTGAATGTGCATGCTTTGCGTATTTTGTTTTTCTTTTGGCGTTGTTGTTGTTTTTTATACAATTAAACGTATGTTTGGATGTGTGTTGATTTCATTGCCTTGCGTATTTTGTTTTTGTTTTTTCTTTTGGTGTTCTGTTTCGTTTGGCGTTGTTGTTGTTTTTTGTGTTCTTGATAAATTTAGGATGCTGTAAGCTGAAAGTGGGCAATGTACATACATACCTATATACTAATTATAAAAAATAATAATGCATCCACAACAAAGGTGAAGGGTATATAAGATTCGGCATAGCCGAATATAGCACTCTTACTTGTTTTTACTTTGTTTTGTTTAATATATGAATTAATTACTTTTTGTTAATTAAGTTGCATGTTTTTATTAAAAAAAGAATAAAAAATAATAGCATATATAGTGGTTGCTTATTGCAACATTTCGAATATCGCAACTACCTCGATTTCCTTTCGGTTGCGCAAATCGAGCCCGTACTGTATTTTTATTGGAAATGGAAATTTCTGAAATTTTCTGAAATACAATTAGAAATATCTGAAATACAGTATAATATATATATTGAAATGTAGTTGTACAAATCGTTAATATATAATATCGTTTTACTTTCGTGTTGCTGAATTAGGCCCTTCGTTACAAAAAATTTCATGTAAAAGTTTTCTAATTTCAAGATTTTCAAAAATATTTTCTTAAGAAAATCTGATGTACAAAAAGATTTTCTTAAGAAAGTCAGTTAAATCAGTTGATTTTCTTAAGGGGATGTATCCAAGACATTCCTCTATCACGACCCGTTTTCTAAATTTTGGCACAAATTACCATTTTTAACCAATAGGCCAAAAAGTCGTTTGAGTGATTTTTCAAAAAATAGTTTTTTGAAAAATTTGTTCGAACACCTATCCGTGCAGGATAAAACCAAGCATGCGGGAATGTAGCCAAGACCATGCCCTATCACGTCCCGTTTTCCAAATTTTGGCACAAATAACCGTTTTTGCCCTATATGTCCCCAAATAGTTTGAGTGATTTTAGAAAAAACAGTTTTTTGAAAAATTTGTTCGAACGCCTATCCGTACAGGAAAAAACCAAGTATGGGGGACCGTGACCATGCCCTATCACGTCCCGTTTTCCAAATTTTGACACAAATAACCGTTTTTGCTCTATATGTCCCCAAATAGTTTGAGTGATTTTTCAAAAAACAGTTTTTTGAAAAATTTGTTCGAACACCTATCCGTACAGGATAAAACCAAGCATGGGGGAATGTAGCCAAACCATCCCCTATCACAGCCTGTTTTCCAAATTTTGGCACAAATAACCATTTTTGCCCTATATGTCCCCAAATAGTTTGAGTGATTTTTCAAAAAACAGTTTTTTGAAAAATTTGTTCGAACACCTATCCGTACAGTAAAAAACCTGGTATGGGGGAATGTAGCCAAGACCTTCCTCTATCACGCCCCGTTTTCCAAATTTTGGCACAAATAACCGTTTTTGCCCTATATGTCCCCAAATAGTTTGAGTGATTTTAGAAAAAACAGTTTTTTGAAAAATTTGTTCGAACGCCTATCCGTACAGGAAAAAACCAAGTATGGGGGACCGTGACCATGCCCTATCACGTCCCGTTTTCCAAATTTTGACACAAATAACCGTTTTTGCTCTATATGTCCCCAAATAGTTTGAGTGATTTTTCAAAAAACAGTTTTTTGAAAAATTTGTTCGAACACCTATCCGTACAGGATAAAACCAAGCATGGGGGAATGTAGCCAAACCATCCCCTATCACAGCCTGTTTTCCAAATTTTGGCACAAATAACCATTTTTGCCCTATATGTCCCCAAATAGTTTGAGTGATTTTTCAAAAAACAGTTTTTTGAAAAATTTGTTCGAACACCTATCCGTACAGTAAAAAACCTGGTATGGGGGAATGTAGCCAAGACCTTCCTCTATCACGCCCCGTTTTCCAAATTTTGGCACAAAGCCCCATTTTTAAACAATAAGCTAAAAAGTGGTTTGAGTGATTTTTTTGTATAAACGTTATTATTTGCTTTTGAAGCATACATAACATGAGTGTTTTTTAACATAAATTTTTTTTAATATATAAATTAAAAATGTATTTTTTTAATTTTTTATTATCATTTTAAATAAATTTTTAAATAAATTAAAAATTTAGTTAAAGTGACTGTAAAGTTTGTTAGAAAATGAATAAAAGTTTGTTAGAGGCCGAAATCCTCTCCCATGCACAAAATTGAAGAAGAATGGGCATTCAATGTTGATTGATAGTTTATATAAATTAAATAGTAAATTCGTGTATTTAAACTTGGCAGCACTGAAAATTCAGTTGTAAAGCAGAAACCAAGGCGAATTTATACAAGGTGGTGGTAGTTCTACAAAAACAACAAATGGTCTTAACAAATGTCAACATTCCCACGACAGCCGGTTCTACGCACCGGAATGACCCGAGCTCACTCGGCCAAGGGCTGTCAACCCAGCAACAACAACTTTACTATTTTTAATCACGGAGCTGCACCTTCCGGCATTGCTGCTCCGCATCCTACTGGTCCGTGCCGGAATTGAAGTAAATCCCGGACCATGGTTCTGCACGGTTTGCCAGAACCGACTGCACCACATGTCAACACAATTAAGGTGCAACTCTTGTTTGGGCTGGTGTCACCTTAGGAATTGTTCCGGACTAAATCATGAAAGGGAGTGGTCGGAGAATTACGTTGCCCCATGCTGCCAGGGACGTAGTTCATCGGCGTCTTCGGCATCATCGTCGTCATCCTACGCCACACCTCCACCCTCCCCACCGCAATCACAACAACAGCAGCAAATACAACAACAGCAGCAGCAACAACCATCGCCGCTCACACCATCGATTGCAGTCCGTAGACCTGGGGTGATATCCATATTGCAGTTCAACTGCAATGGCCTCCAAGGGAAAATAACTGAGATAACCAGATTTATGCGCCAACACAACATCGTGGTCGCTGCGGTCCAGGAGACAAAACTTACGAGTAATTCCAGTCTGCAAAGTTGCAACGGATACAACGTTCTCCGAAAAGACCGCACCAGAGGCAACGGTGGAGGCATCGCGTTTATTATACACAATACCGTGCAGTATAGGGCTCTTTCTCTCGATCTGAATTCTAGAGACCAATATCTTGAAGTTCAGGGTATTGCGGTCAGATCGGGAGATACGGAGTTGGAGCTCTATAATGTCTACATTCCGCCAGTAGCCAGTTGTCCAACAGGCTACCATCCCGACATTAGGACCTTACTAGATGGTGATACTCGTTTGGTCCTAGGGGATTTTAACGCTCACCATCAGCTCTGGCACTCAAGTCTTGGGGAAGACCAGAGAGGAGCGTCACTGGCGGAACAGATTGACGAATCCACCTTCTGCACACTAAATGATGATGCCCCCACACGGATTATGGGTAATTGCGCAAGTTCGCCAGACATCACCATAGCGAGTCCTGGTCTGATTAACTGCACAACCTGGCGTGCAGTTATTTCTCTAGGATCAGACCATTTACCCATAATCGTTTGTCTGGATAGACCCAACGATTTCATCGTCTCTGAATGCCGAACTTACATCAACCAAAAGAAAGCAGACTGGCACGGCTTCAGAGAATTTACCGACCGCATCTTCAATGGTCTACCGATTCCCTCCAACGTACACAAAGTAGAGAGGAAGTTTCGCGAAACCATCACAGCAGCAGCCGCTCGCTTCATTCCCGCTGGTAGAATATCCGTAGTGCGACCGCACTTCCCAGCAGAAGCAGCGGGACTCGCAGATGAGCGTGATGACATCCGAAGTACCAACCCTGACGACCCTAGGATCGCCCAGCTGAACCGCGATATCAGCAGGTTGGTAAATGAGGACAAGCGAAACAAATGGTTGGATCATTTGAAGAACTGCAACTTAAGTTCTGGAGTTGGCAAGTTGTGGTCCACAGTTCGGTCTCTCTCCAATCCGACTAAGAAGGATGATAGGGTCGCGATTAAGTTTGCAGATACCACCATATCCGACCCTAAACGGTGCGCGCGAGCTTTTTGCCGACAATTCATTGAGCACCCCGAGAGAGACAAGGCGAAAAGAAGTATTGTCCGCAAACTACACGATCTTCCAGTCTCGGACACACCACAACTTTACACGCCAACTGAAGTTGCAGAAGCCATCAACACAGCTAAGCCTTCAAAGGCAATAGGACCTGATGGGATATCCATGCTGATGCTAAAACACCTAGGCGAGCGGGGAGTCGAGTACCTGACAATGGTTTTTAATCTGTCAGTGAGGAGCTTAACAATACCCGATGTCTGGAAAATGGGTCGAGTGATCCCATTGCTAAAACCTGGGAAAATCGCGAGTGAGGGACAATCGTACAGGCCGATTTCCCTCCTGTCACCTGTAGCGAAGACACTCGAAGCTCTTCTCCTCCCCCAGCTGACCCGTCAACTACCAGCTGCTCGTCACCAGCATGGATTCCGTAAAATGCACAGTACCACCACAGCATTATCCGCCATAGTCACTCAGATCTCACAGGGCTTAAACCAGCAGAGGCCTTGTGAACGAACTATCCTAGTGGCACTTGACCTGTCGAAAGCCTTCGACACTGTCAGTCACGCCACACTCTTCCAGGACATCCTGCAGTCCACAATGCCCAACAACACGAAGAGATGGATAGTGAACTATCTGAGTGGCAGGCAGTCGTTCGTGGAGTTTAGAGACAAATGCTCAAAACCCCGTAGAGCTAAACAAGGAGTCCCTCAGGGCGGGGTCCTGTCGCCGCTCCTGTTTAACTTCTACCTCTCTAAACTCCCAGTGCCCCCACAGGGCGTAGAGATAATCTCGTATGCGGACGACTGTACTATATTGGCAACAGGTCACAACGTTGATGAGCTTTGCGGTATGGTAAATGGTTATCTCAATGAAATCCACAATTTCTTCACTGCACGTAACCTGCAGTTATCACCAACGAAGTCATCAGCAACACTCTTCACCACCTGGACGAAGGAGGTAAAACTGAATTTAGGCATCATGGTCGACGGCGTACAAATTCCGACAGTGAACCACCCGAAAATCTTGGGTGTCACTTTTGATAGCCTTTTTACCTCCTCAGCACACGCCACTGTAATCACGCATAAACTGCGAAATAGGAACAAGGTCCTCAAAGCACTAGCCGGCAGTACTTGGGGTATGGACAAAGAAACCTTGCTTGCTACCTACAAAACGATTGGCCGGTCAGTGGTCAACTATGCTGCTCCAGTGTGGTCACCTTCGTTGAGTGATACCCAGTGGAGAAATATTCAAAGCTGTCAAAACGCAGCCTTAAGGACCGTCACAGGCTGCCTTCAAATAACCTCCGAACACCACCTTCACGAGGAAACCAAGGTTCTACCGGTCAAGGAACACAACGTCATGTTGACGCAACAGTTCCTTCTGGGATGTCATCGGAGGAGTCATCCAAACTTCAACATCACACAGTTGGAATCTCCCCCGAGGCATGTCAGACAGGACCTTCGGAAATACGAGGAGAACATACAGAGGTATGTGCAGGATCCATTTGATCGCCGCTCGTATATGACAGCTTTGAACGACATTCACAGAGACGCCATCAATTCCGCGGTAGCAGGATACCGTATGAATGTCGTACTTGGAGGTCGCCCACCACCGATAGCAGACGCCGAGAAGGTTCTGCCGCGTGGAACAAGAGTCGTTCTGGCACAACTTAGATCAGGATGGAGCAACAGGCTTAATGCCTTTTGGTCTCGCATAGACCGTGCCGTCCTTAACTTATGCCCAGCATGTGGTCAGGGTCCTCATGACACCCTCCACATATTTAACTGTTCAGCCAACCCTACTTCACTCAGTCCAATGGATTTATGGACTCATCCTGTTGAAGTAGCTCAATTTCTTGGACTTGAACAACATGCAGAACCACCAGAACATCCAGATTGATTATTGTAAATTGTTCATGCTGCTACAACAACAACAACAACAAATGTCAAAAAACAGAAATTATAAATTAAACAAATATGTATTAAAACTAAATATAGTATAGATAATTGAATAGTGAGGGCTTTACTTATTTAGGCAAAATATAAATATTTTATTAATTAGCTTAGAATATGTAGATATTGAAGTATAAAAACAAGCTTTGACAGGTGTTAGAACCAAACAAGCGAAAAAAGAGTAATCAGCTGATTGACTGACTCCATCTTGTATAAATTCGCCTTGGCAGAAACCAATCAATTCTCTGCTTCAAATTATTCTCAGAGAGTATTTTTTATTTACTCTCTTCAAACTGATTGAAAACAAAAAAAAATTTCAAAAAGTTTGTTATTTTCACGGGTATATTGTGCTTTTTGTGGTCAAAACTAAATGAAAGTTCATCAAGCTCTGATTTAGAATATGTATATTGTAGGGTTTTATAAGTCGATTGTTCGAACAATCGACTATTTCCTGAAAAAAGTATTGGTCGGAAAAAAGTTGATTATGTTACCTCAAAAGTCGAATAGTCGAAAATAGTCGATAAAAGTCGAAAATAGTCGATAAAAGTTGAAAAAAAGTCGAATATTCGATAAAAGTCGACTTTTTAGATTGTTAAAAAAAATATTGCACTTGCATTTTTTGTAGTGTATGCTAATGTCCCATAATCATAGTCAAACACTAAAGTCGGTTCTTTTTAAAAACAACTTTAAAATAAAAAGGTGTTTTTTATTAATTTGCAATCATAGTCTAAATTAAAGTATGTTTTAAATTGAACCGAATTTAACTGGGTGCCACCGCAAATGTAGAAAATGTTTTCATACAATATACAACAAAAAACAGACAAGTGGCAACGCTGAACAGCTAACATACAAAATTAAAAAAAAAAAACAAAAAACGTAAACAATAAAAGTAACCGGGACATCTAAAGAAAGTTGTTTGTTGTGGAAAATGGAAAAGATAAGATTTATATCATAATTACGATATTTTGGTACTAATTTTATTGATAACTGTTCAATAATTGCAAAATCTCTACCAATATCTTGTAACTTAAACATTTTTTACTTTGTGACGAACTTTTTTACTCGGCGAAGAATAGCTGATGCTGTTGTTAAACGAGTTAAAAACAACTTCAGCTAGTTTTATATTTAGAGTCGACTTCAGCGTCAGAAGTATACTTTAACTTGTCTATGATAGACCTAAAGTCCACTCTTAAGTAAAGTCGAGTTTAATTCTCTTAAAATGTACTTTATTTTTGACTATGATTATGGGCCGATGTAAATAATAAATAAATGTTTATAAAATAAAGCTTTTTTCTACACAAATTCTTACAACATTATCGCCTAGATAAATTTCATTTTTATTGCTAAACATTACAAAAGGCGCATCAATAAATGTAGAAACCATGGCCCATAATCATAGTCAGATATAAAGTATATTTTAATAGAAATAAAGTCGTCTTTACTTAAGAGTGGACTTTAAGTCTACAATAGACGAGTTAAAGTATATTTTTGACGTTAAAGTCGACTGTAAATATAAAACAAGCTGAAGCTGTTATTAAATCATTTAACAACAGCATCAGCTGTTCTTCGCCATGTAAAACAGTTCTGCAAAAAGTAAAAAAATTAAGTTACAAGAATTTGGCAGAGATTTTGCAATTATTGAACAGCTATCAATAAAATTAGTACCAAAATATTCTAAATATGATATTAATCTTATCTTTTTTGTTTACCTTTTTTGGTTTTTGTTTTAATTTTCTATGTCAGCTGTTCAGCGGTGCTACTTGTCTGTATTTTGTTGTACAGTCAGCGTCAAAAGAAAGTGTACAACTTGTTTTTACATTTAAAACGTTTTATTTACATATTAAAAAACAATTTTTTCTCCAGTTCTAGTATATTTAACAAAACACTTAATTGTTCTCTTGCAATATATAAACAAAAAACTAAACTATTTCAACTGCAACAAAAACAGTAACAACAAAACAAAAAATACTCCATTTTTAACGCGTCAGAAAAAAGTGTACACATTTAGAATTGCAATAAGATTTTTATAGCTACATACAAAAATATATTGTTATTCTTTATTTTTGCCTAGATTATAATTTTTTGTGGATCTTGCTGCTAGTCTCATGAGATTTTAAGATAGTATCTTTTCTTGTTTGATCGCGAGAACTTTAAAACCAAAATTTGAAAACAAACTGCAATTGAAACAAGAAAGTAAGTCATAATACTGTAAAAAAATTATAGACAAACAAAAAAATTTAGAATTTTAGAAGATCAGCAACGTGCCGGAACACCAAAACGCCTTAACAACCTTGAAATACGATCGATTGTGAGAGCAGTTTAGAAAGTATTCACAGTAAGTGCAGTAAAATTATGCGAAGAATTAACAGATTCATCTGGAGTGAGAGTTAGTAAAAGTACGGTTCGCCGAGCGCTACACTCAAATGCTCTATATGGTGGAGTTCCGAGAGAATAACCCCTCATTTCCAAACGAAATAAAGAGCGACTTCGAGAATTCGCAAACAGGTATAAAAACCAAGAAAATTGTTTTGGAATAATGTGCTGTTTACGGACGAAAGCAAGTTTGAGATTTTCGGAAGTAAAAAAAGGAGTAAAATTTGGGGAAGCAAAAATCAAGAGTTTGACCAAAAAATGTACTATCCACCGTAAAGCATGGTGGTGGTTAGGTGATGGTGTGGGGGTGTATGGCGGCAAGTGGCATGGGAAAACTCATATTTATTGATAGTTTGATGAGCAAAACCGATTACCTAAACATTCTTATAGAAAATATGGAACCTATCATTAGAAAATTAAATCTAGACCGAACCTGGATCTTCCAACAGGACAACTATCCGAAGCATACTTCTTAACTTGTTAAATAATGGTTGTTGTATCATACACCGAAACAACTGGAACAACCCCCACAGTCACCGAACATTAATCCCATTGAACATCTGTGGTAGCATTTGGACAGACAGATCAGAAAATGAAATATTACCAGCAATAACTCTACACGAAATCCTGCAGGAAGAGTGGTTCAACATCCCAACATCGGTGACATCAAAATTGGTAGAAACAATGCCTAGGAGGCTTGAAACTGTTTTAAAACCCAAAAGATGTCAAATAAAATACTAAACACGTTTTTTCTTCTAATTTCCCAAAACTGTACACTTTCTTTTGACGCGTTAAAAATGGAGTATTTTTGGTTTTGTTGTTACTGTTTTTGTTGCAGTTGAACTAGTTTAGTTTTTTGTTTATATATTGCAAGAGAACAATTAAATGTTTTGTTAAATATACTAGAACTGGAGAACAAATAGTTTTTTAATATGTAAATAAAATGTTTTAAATGTATAAACAAGTTGTACACTTTCTTTAGACGCTGACTGTATATTGTATGGAAACATTTTCTACATTTGAGGTGGCACCCAGTTAAAGTCGGTTCAATTTAAAACATACTTTAATTTTGACTATAGTTGGGAAATAATATAAAGCGGGTTTTTAATTTAAAGTTGTTTTTAAAAAGTTAGTGTTTGACTATGATTATGGGCCCATGTACTTTTTACAAGAAATGGTAAAAATTTGAAAAAAGTTGAAAAAAAGTCGAAAATAGTCGGAAAGTCGAAAAAAGTCGATTAACTAAAAGGTCGACTTTTCATAAACTACCAAAAGTCGAAAGTTCGAAAAGTCGACGTTTTAAAAAACGGAAAAAGTCGAAAGGTCGAAAAGTCGACTTTTTGTTTCAGCTATAGAACCCTAGTATATTGAAAGTGACTCGCAAAATAGAAGCTTAGCTCAGTTTAACATTAAAAGAAGTTCAAAATCTACACAAAAGAACTAATATCACAAAGTATACAGAGGCGTCAAATTTGACAATTCAAAAATAGCTTTTTTTGAAATTGTTTCGATAGAAAGAGAAAACAAATTTGCAGACAGTGCGTTAAAACAAACAACTATATAAATAAGCACAAAACCAAACCAGTTGAAATTGTTTCGAACGAAAGAGACAAATATATTTTTTTTGCCGTGTCGCCTCTGTATACTTTGTGCTAATATTGCAACACGAGCGACTTAAAACAAGATTTTAATTATTTGGATAAATTTTCAAAAATATCGAATTAAATATTTTATACAATGCAATATAAACAGTGGCCACACACGGATGATTTGTGAGTCCGATTTGTTCGTGTTCGACTTGTTAATGGGGCTGTGCGCGAACAAAATCACAAGTAATTGAAAATTTTCAACCACAAATCAGGCGAACAAATCATTCCGTGTGTGGCCAGATTAAGAGTGTTAAATTCGGCTATGCCGAATCTTATATACCCTTCAGCTTTGTTGTGGATGCATTATTATTTTTTATAATAATAAATATATCAAGAACACTTTTAAAAATTGTAGAAGTTACAAACGAAACAAAACACAAAAAAACAAAATACACAAAGCAATAAAACCAACACACATCCAAACATACGTTTTGTTGTATACAAAACAACACCAAAAAAAAAACAAAATACACAAAGCAATGAAACCAACACACATCCAAACATACGTATTGTTGCTTTTTTGTCAAAGCATGCTATAAATTGTCTTTTTTATGAAATTTTCAGAGGTTGTCTCAGATTTTTGCTCATATCTCCGTTATTTATGAACGGATTTTGCTGATTTTAAATAGCAAACTTCTCGAAAGCATGTCTGACAGAATTATTGAAGATTTGGATCTCGAAGATATCTGGGATCTTCAGAAAATTGATTTCAACAGACTGACAGACGGGCATGGCTTAATCTACTCCGCTATCTATAAGGATCCAGAATACTTTATAGGGTCGGAAAATTATATTGTGGAAATTACAAACGGAATGACAAACTTATATATACCCTTCTCACGAAGGTGAAGGGTATAATAATTTAAGGAAAACAAGTAAGAGAGCTATAATCGGCTGTGCCGAATCTTATATACCCTTCACCAAATTATACTTTAACATAAATTTTTTTAAATATTTTTATTTCAAAATTTTTTTTTTTTAAATTGTTTTTTAATTTCTTTTTGCAGTCAAAATAGTTTATTTATTTGTCATAACACTATTCCTACTCATTTTGATGTCAGTCATCAATCATCTTCGCTAATTGATTATTTTATGCTTGGAACTGAAACAAAAGTAGTATTATCCAACCAATTTCAATGTCCTTTTTTGAGTTCTTACCATGCTTTTATTTTTATTTCAGTTGACTTGAATGTAGACACAAATGATGTCTTTTATGAATATAGGTATTTCAAAAATATTGATTTAAATGGTTTAAATCAATTTTGTGATTCCTATGATTTCTCTCCTATTTATCATACGAACGACGTTAATTTTCAAATAAACTTTTTAAATACTTTTTTCAATGATGCTTTTCCTTTCATATCACGTCGAATAACTGCTCCTCGTAGAGAATCTTGGATGAATTCTAGACAAATTAAACACGCCTTGTCGGTGAGGGATATTGCATATAAGGGTTATATTGAAGATCGCACTTCGAGAAATTGGAGAACATATTGCAGATATAGAAATAAAGCTAAATCCATTATAAGAAAAGTTAAAAGACAAAATGGAATAAAAATTTTTGAAAAATCTGATAATACTAATGTGTGGAAAGTGTTAAGGAATGCTGGCTGTTTGAAAAATGAAAAGGTTTTATCTGACTCTGATTTGAATGTTGAAGAGATTAATGAACACTTTGTTGGTGTTTCGGATACTTTGTCGGATAATTTTAATTTTGATTACGTTGAACGTAATTCATGTTTCTCTTTTAATAATGTTTCGGAGTCAGATATTCTGGAAGCTTTTAGCAAAATAAAATCCAATGCTGTTGGTGTTGATGGTATTCCATTAAAGTTTATATCTTTTATTTTTCCTGTTATTAGTAGACATTTTCTGCACATTGTGAATACTATATTTACCACGTCTGTTTATCCGTCATCTTGGAAAATTTCGAGGGTTATTCCTATCCCTAAGTCTGGTAATGGTTTATCTATTGAAAATTTAAGACCCATTAGCATTCTTCCAGTGGTATCTAAAATTGTTGAACACTTACTGAAGTCTAAAATGTTGGAGTATTTAAATAGAGAAAAGCATATATGTAGTAGCCAATATGCTTACAGAAAAGGTTATAGCACATCGTCTCTATTGATTGAAATGACAGATTTCATCAAAAAGGAAATAAATGAAGGTAATGTTTGCGTGTTGGTATCACTTGATCTTTCTAGAGCTTTTGACTGTATTAATCATGGTAGACTCATTTTAAAACTACGTGATAAATTTAAATTTTCAAAAACAGCTTGTAAACTTTTATTTTCCTATTTACGTGATCGCTCACAATTCGTTGATTTTGAAGGAAGGGTAAGTGATATACGTGAGGTTACATGTGGGATTCCACAAGGGTCAGTCATCGGCCCTCTCTTATTTGTATTATATTTGAATAACATGGTCGATGTTATTGTGGATACAGATAAATGTAGACCCTTCATTTTTGCGGAAGATGTTCAATTGCTTTTCAGTCGCGACAAACATTTTTCGGATGTTCTGGAAGCTGTGACTAATTTCAGTCTTGGGAAAATTTCGTTATGGATGATTTCGTTATGATTTTAATATTTTTTTAAATAATACTAAACTACAGTTAGTAAATAATTTAAAATGCTTAGGTATAATACTTGATGAAAGACTTTGCTTTGATAAACATATTGAGGTTTTAACACCTAAAATTATTTCTTCAATACGTAGATTGTTTAATGTTGATATTTATTTGCCATTGGATATTAAAAACAAGGTGGCTTTAGCCCTTTTAACATCGCAGTTGTGTTATTGTTTGGAAGTAACATCTGGTACTGTTTCTTCGTCTTTTTCTAGATTGGAGAAATTACTCAATGCTATTGTTCGCTTTGTTTTCAATGTACGAATAAGGGAACACATATCTTCGTATGTAGTAAAGTTTTTAGGATGTTCATTTAGAAAATTTGTAGAATATAGATTGTTACTATTTTTTTATAGATTTATAGTGAGTACGACACCACCTAACCTGCGGAATACTTTTCACTTTTCTAGATCAAGTAGGAATGTACAGATTATTGTACCACGTATTACCTGTTCTACTTATGAACGATCTTTTCTGGTCAGAGTGTCTCGTCTATGGAATAAATTACCTATTAATTTGAGAAATTTTCAATATTCAAAAAATAATTTTAAAACTATACTTTTCTCATATATTTGTGGATCGTAATGCTTTAACATGTTATAAACCGGTTTTCTTAATGTTTGCTTTTATTTAAAATTCATTAAAACTCTTCTTTCCAAAAAATCCGGTAGTATTATTAGAGAGAGTCGTTAATATTTACCCCTAAGAACGTCAAACCATGATTTTTTTTCACTTTTTTCATTTTATATTTATAATAAAATACAATTTGCTAATTTTTGATAAAAACTTTTCAAAATTTAAATTTTCAAATAAACCTTTTTAATATTTTTTCATTATCATTTGCTTTGACGTTATAGTAAATGTAAAATTGATAATATACTTTCTAATAATGGTACCTTTTTAATTCTGCCATGGATAATATACAGTTTTTCGCTCACATGGACCTTTTATATTTTTTATTATTTGTGTGAGAATAATTCTCGCAGTGATGTTTTATACTGCTTTTTTTTTTGGCTGGGGGGCCATAGTTCTAATATCTTTAAATTTATTTGATAATGTATATATGTACATATTTATTTTTTAAGGCACATGAATTTGTTAAACTCAGTAATATTTAGCAGGGACCCGAAATAACTGTTATTTTTTTTTAAATAAGCAATTGGTTATAGAAAAAATAACTGCAAAAAAATAGGTCCCGTAATAACAATTATAAATTACTCAAAAAAATTTTAGTCTATGATAACCATTATGAAAAATTTTAATTTTTTTAGGTCTTTGATAACCATTATGAAAGATTTTTATTTTTTTTGGTCTTCAATAATCATAATAAAAGATTTTTATTTATTTCGGTCTCTGATAACCATTATGAATGATTTTTATTTTTTTGGTCTTTGATAACCATTATAAAAATTTTTTATTATTTTGGTCTTCGATAGACTACAGCCATTACAAATATTTATACCCTACACCACCATAGTGATATAGCGTATAGTGCCCCAAGGACGAAGTCTATTTAATTTGGTTAGAATCCGTCTATTATTTCTCCTAGCCCCCAAACGATTGTCCTATCTGAAAATAGATAATACCTCATAAATATCTTAGTTATATAGATATCCAAACCAAATTCAGCACATATAAGTTTTATATAAGCTGAACTCTCACTACCAAATTTTGTGACGATTGGTCCATAATTAGTCATAGCTCCCATACAAGGCCCACTTCCGAAAAGCATTTTAACGAGTATAGATTTCTTAAAAAAGTTGGTATTCAAATAAAATTTAGCACAAATAACTTTCATATATATAGAAGACATGTCACTTAATTTTATGCCGATTGGTCCATAATTAGTCATAGCTCCCACATATTGCACATTTTAAAAGAAAACTGTTTATGATCATAAATATTCTTAATTCTTATGAAATTCTGACCAAAAAACTTTGTCGGTACTCAAAATGTTTACGGAAGACCAAAAAAAATAAAAATCTTTAATAATAGTTATCAAAGACCTAAAAAAATAAAAATATTTTATAATGGTTATTAAAGACCTAAAAAAATAAAAATATTTTATAATGGTTATTAAAGACCTAAAAAAATAAAAATCTTTCATAATGGTTATTGAAGACCAAATAAAATAAAAATCGTTTATAATGGTTACCAAAGACCAAAATAATATTGGTTATTTTTAACTGTTATTCAGGGACCATTTTTCAAAAATTCTTGATAAACAATTATTTCAGGATTTTTTCCAATATTGGTTATAACAGTTATGTCCCTGATATTTAGTATTAATATTGATATTGAATGTATATTAGTATAATTGGCCAAATGTGGCTTTAAATATTACAATAAATGAAATGAAAATAAAAAAAAAAAATTAAAAAATTTTTTTTTTTTAAATAAAAGTTTTTTCCAAATTTTTTTTTTTTGTAAAAAAAATGTATGACAAAAAAATGACCCATTGTAGGTCCAACTTACTATAGCCTTATCTACATCGTTGCAATGGACTTTGAAATATCTATCATTAGATATCCATATTGTCTATATTAATGACTTAGTAATCCAGATATAGATCAAAAATATGTAAAAAATCGAGGTTGTCCCGGTTTTTTGCTCATATCTCCGTTATTTATGGGCAGATTTTGCGGATTTTAAATAGCAAACTTCTCGAAAGCATGTCTGACAGGGTCGGAAATGAAAAATGTAGAAATTACAAACGGAATGACAAACTTATATATACCCTTCTCACGAAGGTGAAGGGTATAAAAATACAATTAACTATTATTATTATATAAAAGTATCTATTAATATACATCCTTTCTTTTGATTTCAAATTCTGTGTAATTTGACTGAACGATTTTTTAATTTGTTTTAATATGAATTCATTTGCAAGATTTTATTTAAACTAAATTTTTTTACATACATAGTACAAATTTATATATATTTTAGGAAGGAGGGACTTTACACTCTGAGGAGTATCGAACACCGGCTTCGCTAAAATCACTTTTCATGTATATCAAAATTTTCTGAATTACTGTCATATAAATTCAAAAAGTAATTTTTGGTTCACAATGTTATTTTTATTAAAGGTATTTTGAAGCACTATTCAATTATGCCCATAATGATAAGTTTATTTTCCAAATACAGTGGTGGCCAGGAATTTAAGACAAAAAATGTTTGCTAAATTCCACGTGATTGTCAATTATTTTTTCAAATATTTCCACAAATATGTATGCAGGAGGACTGTTTTAACACACAAGTGTGTTTTATTCGACTGTGTCAATTCATACATATTCACCACGAACACATATAATTTTTCTACAACTTGACCAAAAAAAATTTTTTTTATTATATTTATATTATTATAAAATATTCGGACCAAATTTCGTATTTTTAGTTCCATTAGTTTCGGTCATATCATGTTATTAACAGGGGATGTTCGTTGAGGTGGGTCAACGTATTTCCACATATCTTTGTCCATATATGTTTTACCGATTTTTCCAAACATTTTTCAGAAACTAGAAACATTAATCATAAATTTCATACCCTTAGAGATCCTTTTATTTTCGCTCTATCGTACTTAAAATTCAGTTGATGAAAAAAATTCAAGTATTTGTCTTAAATTGGTGGCCACCACTGTATATGCGAAATTTAGATATCGAATTCAAATTTCTATAACTCTTAAACTAATAGAGAGCGGGCAAAATTTTTAACGTTTTTGTGCTTATAATTATGAGATCTATCAACACCAAACAAATTATTAAAATGCAAGCTGTTTCGATAATCTTGATTTATGCCATATTTTATAAAATATTCAATGTTTTTTTGAAAATATTTTATTTTTTATTCTTTTGTAAAAAATAAATATTTCCCTTTCAAAAAATGTTGGCACCACTGCTTTGTCGCCTTTTACAATGCAGAAATAGAAAGACAGACAGACGAAGTTTGTTGGTGCGGGGTCGAAGAGTGTGTATTACACCACAGGTTTAGTTTAGCTCAAAAGAGAATGAGAAAAATGTCTGCCTTTCAATTTCTGTACTGTAAAAGGTGACTTTCATATTGTTAGCCTTTTTGTATGTATATGATATCAGCTGTTTTAGTTGTTACTTAACGTTGCGGACAAGATTATGTTTTCAACAGATTCATCCGCAAAAGAACGGCAACGTTACAGAAAACCTAACGACATAATCGGCGTGAACAAAACAACCTGGAAGTAAAAGAAAACAAACCGGAAACAGCTGATTATACGTATGTTGTTGATGTTGTACACAACAACTTTATTTGTTATGTGGTGAATATAACACTCTGTATATTTGTTATTGTAAAAGTTTGTTGGTTTGTAACAAAGTAAATTAATAAAGTAGCGACAGTACTACAACAAATACAATTAATTTACTTTGGTTTGTAACAAACCGCAGTGGTGACAAAAATTCTGTATATTTGTTAATGTAAAAGTTTGTTGGTTTGAAAGTTTTTATCAAACCTTAACATAACCTTAAAATAAAAAAACAAACAATGACAAATAATAATTTTTAAATGCATTTACAAAAATTATATCAAGACATACGTTCCACATCGTTAAATAAGAATGTAAATAGGATGTTCATGAGTAGAGTTTAGGGCTATAGAAATATTAATTTAAGAAAAAATTGCCACAATTATACAAGGCGATGGGCATCATATCTGGGAACGGGCACGATAAGCGGACACTCATAGGAATCTAATGGCATACAAAGAATGTTTGGAAAAACTTGAACGAAGGGAGTAGGCCCATTCAAACTTTGATATCATAAACATTTTTCATGAAAAATTTAAAATTAGAAAAAATATTGCCACAATTATATAAGGCGTTGGGCATCACATCTGGGAACGGCCGCGATAAATGGACACTCATAGCAATCTAATGGCATACAAAGAATGTTTGGAAAAACAAATTTTTCATGAACAAATTTTTCATGAAAAATTTAAAATTATAAAAAAAATTGCCACAATTATACAAGGCGTTGGGCATCATATCTGGGAACGGGCACGATAAGTGGACACCCGTAGGAATCTAATGGCATACAGAGAATATTTGGAAAAACTTTAACTTGGGGGGTAGGTCCATTCAAACTTTGATGTCATAAACAAATTTCACACATTGATCATTTTTCTTAAAAGATTGAATTTTAATAAATGAATTAATCAAATTAATAAATGAATGCAACAGAAGTTATTATGCCATTCGATTCCTACGGGTGTCCACTTATAGTGCCCGTTCCCAGATATGATGCCCAACGCCTTGTATAATTGTGGCAATTTTTTTTCTAATTTTAAATTTTTCATGAAAAATTTGTTCATGACATCAATGTTTGAATGGACCTACCCCCCACGTTCAAGTTTTTCCAAACATTCTTTCTATGCCATTCGATTCCTATGGGTGTCCACTTATCGTTCCCGTTCCCAGATATGATGCCCAAGGCCTGATATAATTGTAGCAATATTTTTTCCAATTTAAAACATTTTTTCATGGCAAAGTTTGAATGGGCCTGCCCCCTACGTTTAAGTTTTTCTAAAAGAAGTTAGTATGCCATTCGATTGCTATGAGTGTCCACTTATCATTTCTGTTTCCCGATGTGATGCCCATCGTCTTGCATAAATTTGGCTATTTTTTCTGTGTACATCAATGTTATTAAAATTTTTTTATGATTATTTTATTTTAAGGCTATGTTGCGGTTTGTTCATATGTAACAAACTTCATTTTGACATTTTAACAATCGGCGTGAACAAAACAACCTGGAAGTAAAAGAAAACAAACCGGAAACAGCTGATTATACGTATGTTGTTGATGTTGTACACAACAACTTTATTTGTTGTGTGGTGAATATAACACTCTGTATATTTGTTATTGTAAAAGTTTGTTGGTTTTTAACAAACCGCAGTGGTGACAAAAATTCTGTATATTTGTTATTGTAAAAGTTTGTTGGTTTGAAAGTTTTTAACAAACCGCAACATAACCTTAAATTAAATTAAAAAAACAAACAATGACAAATAATAATTTTTAAATGCATTTACAAAAATTATATCAAGACATACGTACCACATCGTTAAATAAGAATGTAAATAGGATGTTCATGAGTAGAGTTTAGGGCTATGGAAATATTAATTTAGAAAAAAATTGCCCAATTTATATAAGACAATGGGCATCATACCGGGAAACAGAAACGGGATATAGACTGTCGTAGGAATCGAATGCCATATTAACTTTAATTTAAAAAACTTTTAATTAGGGGATAGGTCCATTCAAACTTTGATGTCATAAACAAATTTTTCATGAAAAATTTAAAATTAGAAAATATATTGCCACAATTATACAAGGCGTTGGGCATCATATCTGGGAACGGGCACGATAAGCGGACACTCATAGGAATCTAATGGCATACAAAGAATGTTTGGAAAAACTTGAACGTGGGGGGTAGGTCCATTCAAACTTTGATGTCATAAACATATTTCATAAAAAATTTTAAATTAGAAAAAAAATTGCCACAATTATACAAGGCGTTGGGCATCATATCTGGGAACGGGCACGATAAGTAGACACCCGTAGGAATCTAATGGCATACAGAGAATGTTTGGAAAAACTTGATCTTGGGGGGTAGGTCCATTCAAACATTGATGTCATGAAAAAATTTTTCATGAAAAATTTAAAATTAGAAAATATATTGCCACAATTATACAAGGCGATAGGCATCATATCTGGGAACGGGCACGATAAGTGGACACCCGTAGGAATCTAATGGCATGCAGAGAATTTTTGGAAAAACTTGAACTTGGGGGGTAGGTCCATTCAAACATTGATGTCATAAACATTTTTCATAAACAATTTTAAATTAGAAAATAAATTGCCACAATTATACAAGGCGTTGGGCATCATATCTGGGAACGGGCACGATAAGTGGACACCCGTAGGAATCTAATGGCATACAGAGAATGTTTGGAAAAACTTGAACTTGGGGGGTAGGTCCATTCAAACTTTGATGTCATAAACATTTTTCATAAAAAATTTTAAATTAGAAAATAAATTGCCACAATTATACAAGGCGTTGTATAATTGGGAACGGGCACGATAAGTTGACACCCGTAGGAATCTAATGGCATACAGAGAATGTTTGGAAAAACTTGAACTTGGGGGGTAGGTCCATTCAAACATTGATGTCATAAACATTTTTCATAAAAAAATTTAAATTAGAAAATAAATTGCCACAATTATACAAGGCGTTGGGCATCATATCTGGGAACGGGCACGATAAGTGGACACGATAAGTGGACACTTTTACAAGAAACATGAAGATAGAGATGTACAATCAAGTAAGTATTCAGATTAATAGTAATCATATGTAAGTACTTGGTACTTGAATACTTACTTGATTTTACATATCTATCTTCATGTTTCTTGTAAAACACACATTGATCATTTTTCTTAAAAGATTGAATTTTAGTAAATGAATTAATCAAATTAATAAATGAATGCAACAGAAGTTATTATGCCATTCGATTCCTACAAGTGTCCACTTATCGTGCCCGTACCCAGATATGATGCCCAACGCCTTGTATAATTGTGGCAAATTTTTTTTGTAATTTAAAATTTTTTATGAAAAATGTTTATGACATCAAAGTTTGAATGGGCCTACTCCCTACGTTCAAGTTTTTCCAAACATTCTTTGTATGCCATTAGATTCCTATGAGTGACCACTTATCGTGCCCGTTCCCAGATGTGATGCCCAACGCCTTGTATAATTGTGGCAATTTATTTTCTAATTTAAAATTTTTTATGAAAAATGTTTATGACATCAAAGTTTGAATAGACCTACCCCCCACGTTCAAGTTTTTCCAAACATTCTCTGTATGCCATTAGATTCCTACGGGTGTCCACTTATCGTGCCCGTTCCCAGATATGATGCCCAACGCCTTGTATAATTGTGGCAATATATTTTCTAATTTTAAATTTTTCATGAAAAATGTTTATGACATCAATGATTGAATGGACCTACCCCCCAAGTTCAAGTTTTTCGAAACATTCTCTGTATGCCATTAGATTCCTACGGGTGTCCACTTATCGTGCCTGTTCCCAGATATGATGCCCAACGCCTTGTATAATTGTGGCAATTTATTTTCTAATTTAAAATTTTTTATGAAAAATATTTATGACATCAATGTTTGAATGGACCTACCCCCCAAGTTCAAGTTTTTCCAAACATTCTCTGTATGCCATTAGATTCCTACAGGTGTCCACTTATCCTGCCCGTTCCCAGATATGATGCCCAACGCCTTGTATAATTGCGGAAATTTTTTTTCTAATTTAAATTTTTTTATGAAAAATGTTTATGACATCAATGTTTGAATGGACCTACCCCCCAAGTTCAAGTTTTTCGAAACATTCTCTGTATGCCATTAGATTCCTACGGGTGTCCACTTATCGTGCCCGTTCCCAGATATGATGCCCAACGCCTTGTATAATTGTGGCAATATATTTTCTAATTTTAAATTGTTCATGAAACATTTTTTCATGACATCAATGTTTGAATGGACCTACCCCCCAAGTTCAAGTTTTTCCAAACATTCTCTGTATGCCATTAGATTCCTACGGGTGTCCACTTATCGTGCCCGTTCCCAGATATGATGCCCAACGCCTTGTATAATTGTGGCAATTTTTTTTTTAATTTTAAATTTTTCATGAAAAATTTGTTTATGACATCAAAGTTTGAATGGACCTACCCCCACGTTCAAGTTTTTCCAAACATTCTCTGTATGCCATTAGATTCCTACGGGCCACTTATCGTGCTCGTTCCCAGATATGATGCCCAACGCCTTGTATAATTGTGGCAATATATTTTCTAATTTTAAATTTTTCATGAAAAATGTTTATGACATCAATGATTGAATGGACCTACCCCCCAAGTTCAAGTTTTTCGAAACATTCTCTGTATGCCATTAGATTCCTACGGGTGTCCACTTATCGTGCCTCTTCCCAGATATGATGCCCAACGCCTTGTATAATTGTGGCAATTTATTTTCTAATTTAAAATTTTTTATGAAAAATATTTATGACATCAATGTTTGAATGGACCTACCCCCCAAGTTCAAGTTTTTCCAAACATTCTCTGTATGCCATTAGATTCCTACGGGTGTCCACTTATCGAGCCCCTTCCCAGATATGATGCCCAACGCCTTGTATAATTGTGGACATTTTTTTTCTAATTTAAAATTTTTTAATGAAAAATGTTTATGACATCAATGTTTGAATGGACCTACCCCCCAAGTTCAAGTTTTTCGAAACATTCTCTGTATGCCATTAGATTCCTACGGGTGTCCACTTATCGTGCCTGTTCCCAGATATGATGCCCAACGCCTTGTATAATTGTGGCAATATATTTTCAAATTTTAAATTTTTCATGAAAAATGTTTATGACATCAAAGTTTGAATGGACCTACCCCCCAAGTTCAAGTTTTTCCAAACATTCTCTGTATGCCATTACATTCCTACGGGTGTCCACTTATCGTGCCCGTTCCCAGATATGATGCCCAATGCCTTGTATAATTGTGGCAATATATTTTCTAATTTTAAATTTTTCATGAAAAATTTTTTCATGACATCAATGTTTGAATGGACCTACCCCCCAAGATCAAGTTTTTCCAAACATTCTCTGTATGCCATTAGATTCCTACGGGTGTCCACTTATCGTGCCCGTTCCCAGATATGATGCCCAATGCCTTGTATAATTGTGGCAATATATTTTCTAATTTTAAATTTTTCATGAAAAATTTTTTCATGACATCAATGTTTGAATGGACCTACCCCCCAAGATCAAGTTTTTCCAAACATTCTCCAATTTAAAACATTTTTTCATGGCATCAAAGTTTGAATGGGCCTGCCCCCTACGTTTAAGTTTTTCTAAAAGAAGTTAGTATGCCATTCGATTGCTATGAGTGTCCACTTATCATTTCTGTTTCCCGATATGATGCCCATCGTCATGCATAAATTTGGCAATTTTTTTTCTGTATATATCAAAGTTATTAAAATTTTTTTATGATTAGTTTATTTTAAGGTTATGTTGCGGTTTGTTCATATGTAACAAACTTCATTTTGACATTTTAACAAAGTATTACAATAACAAATTTTATTTTTTATATTCACCACACCAAAACAAATAAAAACATCTACAGCAACAAAAAACAATCAGCTGTTTCCGGTTTGTTTTCTCCAGGTTGTTTTGTTCACGGGCGTATTTTAACAAAGGCTGACTTCCAAAATATATCAATGCAAAGTTTGTATGCAGTTCTCCTACGGTATTTTAATTATGTACATATTTAAACTTCCTAAACAATGCAACTATATACTTTGTTTACATTTACGATATGAAATGAACATAATGTAAATTATCATTTTTTTCACTGAAAAATATATAAAAGTATTTGGTGTTTATATTAAGTTTTTTTATCCAAAAAAAATAATATTACTTCCATTTGTGAGTCGGCCATTTTCTATATTCTTTTCTTTTTTATTTAAAAAATTGTCAAAGAAACATCAACTATAAAACCGATGCGTAATTGCTTTTTTACTGCGTTCAAAATACTCATTTTCGGAATTTTGAAATAGTATACACAGTAAGAATTTTGTATGCCGGCATTATGAAACAGTATACTTTGTTCAAATACAAAACAACTAATACCATGTTCACACGACGGCATTATTCGTCATTCACGCTCTCATTCGTCATTCAACCCCCAATTACGAACTGAATTACATGATTCGCCATACAAAATTTCAAGTGCGAATTACCTTGTTCGTACGTAATTCAGTTTGAATTACCTTATGAATTACAAACGAATGACTGTCGTTTCTAATTTTTATCGATTATTTATGTATCAAAATCAGCTGTCCAAACAAAAATGTCAAAACAAAACAAAATAAAGAAAAAGATTTTTGTGTTAAATAAATAAATTAAAAGTCTGATTAAAGTTAAAGCCACGCAGCTCTGCCATTCTTTCAGCCCACACCTCTAATAAAGCCCGCTCGCTGCCTGGTCCCACTTGCTTGCACTTTTTCTTTTTTCTAATAATGAAAACAATAATTAAATTATATTTGTTTAATTAATAATGCTACAATTTTATGTTTTTACTTACCTTTTTTATCCATTGCCAAATTACAAATTTAAAATTCGCACCAAACAAACAAAACATGTAAACAGAAGAAGAAAAAAACAAGAAGAAGAAATAAATAAATGTCAAACTGAATTACGAATGTTGTCGTGTAAACAGGTTGATTCGCAATCGTAATTCATAACGCGAATTAAGTAATTCAGACTGCCGTGGAAACATGGCATAACATTTTGGAAGTCTGCCAAAGTATTACAATAACAAATTTTACTTTTTATATTCACCACACCAAAACAAATAAAAACATCTACAGCAACAAAAAACAATCAGCTGTTTCCGGTTTGTTTTCTCCGTGTTGTTTTGTTCACGGGCGTACTTCCCATAAGCTAAAAATACAGTTGATTCTTTAGGAAACGCAACGTACAAACTAATTAGGCTTTAATTAGTTTGTACAAGGGTTCTATAAGTCGATTGTTCGAACAATCGACTTTTCCTGAAAAAAGTCGAAAGCGACTTTTTGGTCGGAAAAAAGTCGAATAATCAATTATGTTATCTCAAAATTCGAATAGTCGATAAAGTCGAAAATAGTCCATAAAAGTCTACTTTTAGATTGTTAAAAGTCTACTTTTTAGATTGTTAAAATATTTAATTGCAAAATTATTGCAATTTGGTACACTTTCTGTAGTGTATGCTAATATATCGCACACCCAGTTCAAAAGTGACACAACTCAAAATTTTAATTTTTCAGAAATCGAAAATAAATATATACCAATTGAAACATAATGAAAGACATTAGTGTTTTTTAGCCACAGTTAATAACAACAGAATACACTAATATCTTTTGTATAGATAAACAAGTGTATTGTGCATAGTTTAAGCGTAAAATACATTTTTCGGGTTTATATAACCCGACAAATTAATTTTGAGTTTTTTGTTTAGTGTCACTTTTGAACTGTGTTTGCAATATGTAAATAATATATAATCCCCTGTCTATACTTGACAAATATTTATCATAACAACTAATGACGTTTGTTGTCAAGACAAAGTTGTCTGAGCAAAAGCACTAACAATTTTGTCAATAATACTAATACGCCGACTAAACTTGATAATTTGTTATCTTGACAACCATTTTGACGTTTTTCATGATACAAATTTATCAGGTATAGACAGGGAGTTAAGTTTCGTCATTCTTCCGACCAAGGCGAATTTATACAAGGTGGAGTCAGTCAAACAGCTGATAATTTTTTTTTTCGCTTTTTGGTTCTAACAACTGTCAAAGCTTGTTTTTATATTTAAATATCTACATATTCTAAGCTTATTAACAAAATGTTTTTTGTTTACATAAATAAGTAAAGCCCTAACTATTGAATTATCTACATTATATTAAGATTAAATACTTATTTGTTTAATTTTTCATTTTGGTTTTTTGACATTTGTTAAGACCAATCGTTGTTTTTGTAGAACTGACACCACCTTGTATGAATTCGCCTTGCTTCCGACGATATTTCTTATGTTAAGAAATAAAAATTACGCGTAGAGACGATCGCTTAGGTGGCATTAAATAGAAAGTGTATTCTAGGTCGGGAGATAATTGGGGAATAAATTTTCACGTATAGAAAGATTGTTGTATATTGGTAGCACTGTATTGCCGGTGTTTTTTAAGAACGACGTGTCAATATAATAAGTTATTTATATGTGTAATAAGTCTAGTTATCGAAAAATATAATTCGTATTAGTTATTAATTAACAGTGAAACTAATGATATGAATCGTCCAATGTTAAATAGAAAAACAGCAGGTTACAGCAGTTTAATAACGTTTGCTGTATTGCTAATAGCATGGATTGCAGGATTCTCCTCTCGTTTGTTTGCCGTTATTCGTTTTGAGTCAATCATTCATGAATTTGATCCTTGGTTTAATTATCGTGCAACAGCATATATGGTGCAACATGGATTTTACAAGTTTCTTAATTGGTTTGATGAGAGAGCGTGGTATCCATTGGGTCGCATTGTTGGTGGCACTGTTTATCCTGGTTTAATGATTACATCTGGAGGCATACACTATTTACTTCATGCATTAAATATACCAGTCCATATACGCGATATTTGCGTTTTCTTAGCGCCAGTGTTTAGTGGGCTTACATCTATTTCTACATATTTGCTTACTAAAGAGTTGTGGTCTTCTGGCGCTGGACTTTTCGCTGCTGGTTTTATTGCCATAGTTCCTGGATATATCAGCAGATCAGTAGCTGGCTCATATGATAATGAAGGAATTGCAATATTCGCACTTCAATTTACCTATTTTCTTTGGGTGCGAGCTGTTAAAACTGGTTCAGTATTTTGGTCGGCAGCAGCAGCTTTATCGTATTTTTACATGGTTTCAGCCTGGGGCGGATATGTTTTCATTATTAACTTAATCCCCCTCCACGTATTTGTACTTTTGTTAATGGGTCGATATTCGCCACGTCTTTTGACCAGTTATAGTACATTTTTCATATTAGGTCTATTACTCTCGATGCAAATACCATTTGTAGGATTTCAACCTATTCGAACAAGTGAACACATGGCAGCTCTTGGAGTTTTTGCATTACTAATTACTGTGGGATTTTTGCGCTATCTTCAATCAGTACTTTCTCGCAATGAGTTTAAAAAACTATTCTTAATTGGAGGATTATTGGCAGCTGGCTTTGTTTTCTTGTCAGTTGTAACATTTACAATGATGGGTGTAATTGCGCCATGGAGTGGCAGATTTTATTCCTTGTGGGACACAGGTTATGCTAAGATACATATACCTATTATTGCCTCTGTATCAGAACATCAGCCAACCACATGGTTTTCATTCTTTTTTGATCTTCACATTTTAATATGTGCCTTTCCAGTGGGTGTTTGGTATTGTGTGAAAAAAATCAACGACGAGCTTGTTTTTGTCATATTGTATGCCATAAGTGCTGTATATTTTGCTGGTGTAATGGTTCGTTTAATGCTAACGTTAACTCCCGTTGTCTGCATGCTGGCTGGAGTTGCTTTCTCAAGCCTTTTGGACGTATATTTACGAGAAGAAAATGTAATCAAAACGACGACAATATCTCAATCTCGTCCAGAAGAAACTGATGACTCCCCTAATGAGAAAAAAATGCTTTATGATAAGGTAATTGTAATTATATATGTAATTTGAAAGTTATTTTTAAAACTCAACGCTATTTGAGGAGCCGCAGAACAGAAGGTACTTTTTCGGTCATTACAAATTTTTGGGATACTGAGTTTTATTTATTTCGCCCACTTAAAAAACTGCATGAACCTGGAAATGGTAACAAGTTTCTTACTTATCAATAGATACATCTAACTGCCATAAGTCACCTCATTAAATGCTAAGGATGTTTGATATAAAACCATTTTAATATCGGAAAAAGAACCGTTTGTTAACGTTTTGTTAAAAACAAAATTTAAAAAGTTAGTTTTTTTAAACAACATACGCATAACAAACTTTTTTATGCTTTTTTTTAACGATATTTTAAATGAATGTTTTTAATCCTTATTTTAATTTTTTTCGTTTTATACTAGTGTTGTACGTTTTGTTAAGCACAAATTTTTTTAGAACCCATTTACTTAGTAAAAAAATTAAAAATGTTTGCTAACTTGATTGTTTCTAGAAGATTTCAACAAAAATATAATAAAAATACCAAAAAACCAATTTTAGAAAAAATGCGGAAAAGTAACATTTGTTCTGCGGCTCCTCATTTGATTTAGGTACATTAGAGGGTCTCACTTCGTATGGCGATGAAAAAGAGATTTTGTTACCCCCCTTATATTAAACCTTGATTTGTTTTAAAATGTCTCCCAACATATTTTCGTGAGCTGGGCCATTTCCAAAAAATGTATATTTTCTTCAAAAAGAACACATATAATATATTTGAATCATGATGTTTACAAGATTGAATAACCGTAATACGCGAACTAGTATGAATATTGAGAATAAATTAACAAGCTAGTTCTTAAAACCAGTAAATTTTTAAATATTTCAAATAAAAAACATTTTCTTAAGAAATCTTCACAGAAAAAAGTTGAAACTTAAATAGAATGAATTGATTTCAATTCATAAAATTTATAATTAATTTCTTAAATAGTATGATTTTTTATATTTTTTTCAAGGTGTATTAATCAGGTGAGAGCGTCTCGGCAACAAACACAACAAAGACAATATTTTTTATTTGTCAAGAGATTGAGAATGTCAAAACAGAAAAATTAAAAAATAAATAAATTACTGGTAATTTTTTATAAATGCGTCAAACGTGAATAAAAAGCTTAGTGATTACAATATAACTTTTAAACTATCCATTTAACAGTGTCCATCTGTTTGTGTAAAACTGTAGCAAGTCCAAAATACACAAACTAATTCTTGTAAGGAGTTTGTAATGAAAATCAGCATTTAGTTTTGTCTGTCTGTTTAAAATACTCACAAGTCCAAAATACACAACCTAAATCGCGAAAGGAGTTCTAAGCATTAAGCTGTATATGTAAAATACTCGCAAATCCAAAATACACAACTTATTTAATTGATTTTCATAAATGTATTTGAATAATTATTCGTTTTTTATTTTTTCAATTTAAATATTATAAATGTCAACCACAAAGAGTAAACAACTATTTGACACTTTCAAACTCAATATAAATAAACAAGCAATAAATCAGCCTTGATTTTTTTGTTTTCATAAAAAATCTAGGAGGCTTGAAAAAAATATGTAGAACTAGCTGACCCGGTGCGCTTCGCCACCCCAATTAGAAGAAAGAAATAGTACTATCAAGTCTCACTTTGTGAATCTAATTGTAAATGTCTAATTTCATATTTCTGGGTCCATTATTATAGAAAATGCAAAATGTGTTCCTAATTTTAAATTTTTAGGTTTATTATTATAAAATATTCAAAAAGTACCATTGCAATAAGGAAATAGTACCATTGATTATCACTTTTAAATTCACATTCACTAAACCATAACCCGTCAAGTTTGAATTTTAGATTTGTATATCATTTCCTATATTATCAACTAATTTTGTTTCTATAATACTTAATATTTAATAAATTATCACACAACTGAAACCGATCGGTTTTTAATTTTTTAAAACCGACAACGCGGTTTTTTGGAAACTCTAGGTCCATTATTATAGGAAATTCAAAAAAGTACCATTAGAATATATAAAAAGTACCAAAAATCCCCCACTTGTGGTTTCCCACTCACTCGGGTCCATATAAGCTTAATTTGATGGCTTTAGGTTCATTGGTGAAGAAATTACAAAAAGTATCATTCGAATAAAGAAAAAGTACCAAAAAGTCTCCCCCTAGAATTCTCACTCACTTATGACCAGGGAAACCAAAATATGCAAATGCATGTTTTTTCTGGTGAGTCTAATGAGCACATGGATAAGATATTTACACGTTTCAGAACTATTTAAGAATTTTGGCATCGATTTGTTAGTGCATATTTTTGCATATTTTACCCTTAAATGCATATTTTTGCATATATTTGTTTTAAGAGCATATTTATGTCATATTTTGCGTTTTTAGAGCATATTTTACTGTTTAATAGCATATTTTGAGTTTATCAGAAACAAATTTTGTCTTACTTATTTTTCGCTGTTGTGTTACAGGTTGTTACTTCCTTTGTTTAAAATTCAAAATTGAAAAATAAAGCCATCTATTTTTCAATTTTGAAAAAAAAAATTTTTATCCAAAAAATGAAAAAACTGAAAAAAATGTTCAACTAAAAAAAAATTTTTTTTTTCAAAAAATTAAAAAACTGAAAAAAAAATTTTGTTCACCTAAAAATATTTAAATTTTTTATTTTGAAGTATAATTAGGTGAAGGCTATATAAGATTCGGCACAGCCGAATATAGCTCTCTTACTTGTTTTAATAAAAAATAAGCACTATTTTAATAATAGCTCCATCTAAATATCAAATTTTAGTTCTAATTCAAACTTAACCGTTCTAAGTGTTAAAGAAATATTGTCTTTTAAATTTGCTCCTGTAACATCAGTTGATGTCGAAAGAACATTTTCGATGTATAAAAATGTTTTCAGATCCAATAGACAACGATTTTTATTTGAAAATTTAAGTAATTTTTTTGGTTAAAAATTATGTAAAAGTTTGTTTTTTTAAGAGCATATTTTTTAAATTTTAAGAGCATATTTTAAAGTTTTTACTGCATATTTAAAGCGCCTAAAACGCTTTTTTTAGAGCATATTTCCGGTTTCCCTGCTTATGACCATATATGTTTAATTTCGTGTTTTTAAGTCCATTGCTATAGAAAATTAAAAAAAGTACCATTAGAATAAACAAAAAGTACCAAAAAGCAGCTACTTGTGGATTCCCACTCACTCTGGTCCATATAACCTTTATTTCATGTTTCTAGGTTCATTTGTGAAGAAATTACAAAAAGTACCAATCGAATAAAGAAAAAGTACCACAAAGTCTCCCCCTAGAATTCTCACTTACTTAGGACCATATATGCTTAATTTCATGTTTCTAAGTTCATTGTTATAGAAAATTCCAAAAAGTACCATTAGAATAAACAAAAAGTACCAAAAAGTCTCCCCCTAGAATTCTCACTCACCTAGGACCATATATGCTTAATTTCATGTTTCTAAGTCCATAGTTATAGAAAATTCAAAAAAGTACCATTACAATATAGAAAAAGTACCAAAAAACCCACACTTGTGGTTTCCCACTCACTCGGTTTATACACATATGGCCAAAATAATAAGTACATGAGATTTTCCGCATCTTTTGATGAATTAAAAATTTATATTTATTTTAAATGAAATATTATTTATATATTTAGTTAGTTTATGTTATGTTTAACATAAAACACAATCACTTATCCCCTAATAGCATAAACTAATTTTTTTATTAAATGAAAAATAAAAAAACTTCATAAAATTGGTGGACAAAATAATAAGTACATTGTATAAATCCTTAAATTAAAAGTTATAGTTGAATATTATTTGTTTTATTTTTATTAGTTTTATTAATATCTAGTGTATCCTTTATTATTTTTAATAATTTAGTGGACTCTTCTTGGCATACTGCTAATTAGTTTACGGCAGGTATCCAAAGGGATTTCATACCACGTTTTTTTTAACAAAATCACAAAATTGACCTTTATTGACCTTTGTTTTGAAATGTTTGCTTACTTATTCTGTGTTTTAACTCCCCCTAAAGGTTTTCAATTGGATTTAGATCCGGTGACTGACTTGGTCAAACTAGGAGACTTATATTATTTTCACGGAACTAATCTTCAATATAGCAGGATGTGTGTTTTGGGTCATTATCATTATGAATTTTGCTGCTCATATCGGTATTACTGTTTCCAGGGTATTGCAGACTTAACGTAAAATATTTTCTACTAATGTATATTACCCTCAACATATTAGATATAAGTTGGCATATTCCCTTTTAATGTCTCAAGTCACATATGGACTTGAGGTTGTATCAGGTACTAATTCTACTGATCTATATAAAATAAATCGTATTGTTAATACCATTGTTCGTTTTGTATACAATGTAGGTCGAAGGGATCATATATCCATTTATGTTAAACAATTTTTAAAATGCACTTTTTCTGATTTTGTTATACTTCGGTGCATGATTGCTTTTCATAAGATAATTAGAACTGGAAGTCCATTACCGTTGTTTAATAAATTTACTTTTAGTAGATCGACTAGAAGTCCCCAAATTTTGGTGCCTAGAATTAATAATTCTTTCTATGAGAAATCATTTATAATTCGAATTGCTCGTTGTTGGAACTACTTACCAATTGAGCTGCGTATTTTCTCACATTCCAATAATGTTTTCCGAATTAAACTTTTGAATTTTTTTGCAAACTATGGAGCTGTTTAAATGTATATTTATGTACAAGCTTAATTTTTAATTTAAGTTATTTTTCTTACATTGAGTACAATTTTCAGTGCTGCTATTGATTTGGGCCTTTTGTTTGTTTTTTTTCTTTAATTATTGTTACTTTTTTCAAATTCTTTTTAATTTTTACATTACGGTTGGGGAACCGTTATATATAAGAAAATTCAGATTAATAAGTTATTTGTATTATTTATATTTAACACCTTGTTAATTTTTTTCCTATGCTTAGGTATTATTGCTAAGTAATATGTAATTTTGGCCTTGAAGGCTTTGTATTACTTGAATGAATAAAATAAATAAAAAAATATAAGCTTTATTTCATGTTTCTAGGTTCATTGGTGAAGAAATTACAAAAAGTACCATTCCAATTAAGAAAAAGTACCAGAAAGTACCAGAATTTTCACTCACTCACTTATGTTTAATTTCATGTTTCTAAGTCCATTTTTATAGAAATTTCAAAAAAGTACCATTAGAAGAACAAAAAAGTACATATATGTAGTTCAGTTCACACATTTTGGTACCTAAATATTATCCCCTATTCCTAACACTAACTTCACTCAGATACATATCAGCTAACTTTAATGTCGATAACTGAAATAATTTAAAATTTTAAAAAAGTACCATTAGGAAAAAAGTACAAATTTCCCTTTTCTTCCTTGAACACCCCTCAAGTTTGAAATTTAAAAATATTCCATTTTGCCAAAATTGTTTATGCTACAGGCATGTCTCAAAATATTAAAATCTGTGTTAATGAGTTAATGTTTTAAAATAAGTACCAAACTGTTTACCCGGATTTGGCCCAATATACACCTTGGTACTCGAGTTCCAAATAATACCCTGTTAGTTAATTTTTGTATGAATCCAGGAACCAACGCTAAAAAAAATATCAAAATTGGCTTAATAATTTCAAATATAATGTATTTTCCCGATTTTATCGCCTTTTTGGTACCTTTTTTTATACCCATTGAGGTGGTACAATTTTATTCAAATAAATTTCTGTAACGTGGTGGGAGCTCATAATAAAATATTCGTATGTCTATGTCAAATTATAGAAAAACATTTTATGAAAAAGTACCAAAAATAAACACAATTTTTATTCCTTAAGGGTTCGACTTAACTTATATTTTTTATTTTTTGATAAGTAAAGAATACGATTTAAAATTTGATTCTATGTTTATTGGTTTAAAAGATACATAGGGTGCCAAAAAAGTACCAAAATACAGTTTTTACCCGTTTTCTCCCCTAAAAGTTTCGAATTTCGAAAAAGTACGAAACACCTGTCAGCTTATTTTTTGAATGGAGTAACATGGAATACTTTTTGAAAAATATGACAAAAAATGCATTTTATTGAGTTTTTGCATAGATAGACATTTTTTAAATTGAAATAAAATTTTTATATATGAATATGTAATAAAATTTTACACTTATATAGACTTTTTTTATTGAGAATGGAAAAAGGAAAACAAATTTGGAAATTTGTAATCAGGAATCCCGGAATTCCCAAAACAGTATTGAAAAATTCCAAAAATGGGATTTTCTCTTTTTTTTGGCTATAATATCCATACCAGGGGCGGGGTTATCGGAACCCTTTACAAAATAATTAAGAACATATTGGGCCATCTAAAATAGATTATTATAATTTTGATATCGACTATGCGATTTGAGAATTTTTGCTCTAAAGTTGAATTTTACATAAAAACAAGTAAGAAAGCTATATTCGGCTGTGCCGAATCTTATATACCCTTCACCAAAGTATACCTTAATATAAATACTAAATACAAGACCTACAGTGATGAAGGTTTGTGTTTGCGCAGCGGCAAATTAGGGAAGAGAAATGAAATAAAAAACAAGAGAAATAAAAACACAATAGTTTTCTTCAATTTGTAAAGTTGAGAAAAGATCTCAATTTATTTATTACCTTTAGCTATATATGGTAGCGAGACGAAGTTATAATTATAACTAACTAGAAATCTATTATGTTGGTGGCCAATAATATTTAAGTACCGTTAACGGTTATACTAGTTAGTTTTTGGTGTAGAAACTCCTAACAAAGATGTATAAAAACAGGAGTAGACCAAACTACTAACTAGTATTAACCCAACAACCCAAACAATGTTAAACTGGGTAAAAAATTAGAAATTTATTAATTTGTACTTAAACATTACCGGCCACCTTGCAATATAATGATATGTTGCAACAATAATTTAGAAATATACTTAAAATTAAAGGTATAGTTCAGTATTAAGTATATTAAACAAAAAAGTGAGCTTTAAATTCATTAGTATTTTTTATTTGTTTTCAAAAAATGTATTATTAAGAGCGGGCCATGAAGGACCCCGTCGATTTCAGGTTTTCATAGCTAAATAAATGGGCCAGTAAGGACCCCGTCGATCTATGAATCTGATGTAGTACTTAGGCCATTAGGGACCTCGACGTGATCATGATAAAAAAATTAAAAGGGAGATGACCCAGAAATTACCCAACCAAAAATGGTATATTGGGCCATCGTAAGTCCCGGGTTCGAATATATACGGTTTTTCATAATGTGTGGGTTAACTTCAGGTCCTAAAACGAGGGCAAGCCTACCGGAATGGTTGAAAGAAGGATCGGCAAGTTCCAATCCAGCAAAATGTTCTTTAATATTATCCGGAACGGTTTCCGATGGTGTCCGTATGCCTACCATTTCAGTAACCCGTGCGGAAATACAAATTTTCTGGGACCGGTCGTATAGGGAACCAATGGTGAGACGACAAAATCTATTCTTTCCCATCGCGATGGATCATTAACCCGACCATTCATATTCGAACCCGTCACTTCCGTTGGTGCCGCATTAGGATCGGATACGGAACTTGTAGCTATGACTGCTGCTGGTTGGGCAGCAGGTTCCGAAGTAGTAATATTAGTAGTAGTTGTCGACGATGATGTGATAGTAGTTGACGACGATGCTGTTGAAGTCACAGGGGATGTGGTAGGTACCTCAATAGAGACGGGTGACAACGTTGCCGATGGCGCAGGCTCCGAAATCTCCATTGCCTCGTCGTAGTTGATCAAAACATCGTCGAATAAGTTGGCAATAGATTCCATATTTCTATGAAGCAATAGAGATTTTTAAAGAATTACATCGAAAGTTACATTTAATTGGTCAGAATGACCAATTTAGTTATGGGTCGTTTTACAATACCATTTGTAGTCCGTATGTCCGCGACTCTAACGTGTCCGTCGCTTCCCGGATAAACCTTCAAAACGACACCTAAACGCCAAGAAGTGGGAGGTAGTTGTTCGTGACGAATTACGACAAGATCATTAACCTGAATATCGCGGGTCGGATTTTTCCATTTATAGCGTTTGTGTAAGCTCACTAAATACTCTTTCCTCCATCGTTCGCAAAATTGTTGAGTAATAGCTTTCATTTTCCGAAACCGGTTAACTAAGCTTATCGGCGATTCTAATGTTGGAGGCTCTGGGGGTGCTAGTAAGGGCGAACCAATCAAAAAATGTCCAGGGGTCAGAGCAACTGGCTCCTGAGGATTATCCGTCATGGGACATAGCGGACGGGAATTTAAACACGCCTCGATTCTAGCCAGAATAGTGGAAAGCTCTTCAAAGGTATATTTAAAGGCTTGAGCTTGTTTTCTAAAGTGAAGTTTAAAACTCTTCACACCAGCTTCCCAAAGACCACCCATGTGGGGAGCGCCGGCTGGGATAAAACGCCATGAAACGCCTTGAACTCCATAAGAAGAGCATATCAGAGACTGACTTTCCTTAAGAAATGATTTAAAATCCTTTTTTAATTGACGCGAAGCACCCACAAAATTAGTGCCATTATCGGAAAAAATCGTATTTGGACAACCTCGACGGGAAATAAAACGCTGAAAAGCTCCCATAAAGTTTGGCGTTGACAAATCTGATGTAGCCTCTAAATGAATTGCTTTAGTTGAAAAGCAAACAAAAATGCAAACGTAGCCCTTAGTGATCTTGCAAGCTCTACCAGTAAAACTTTTGATCTCAAAGGGACCAGCGAAGTCAATCCCAGTATTAGTGAAAGGTCTATTAATAATTATCCTCTCAGGTGGAAGAGCTGCCATAATCTGGCTGCACGCTCGTTTACGGTCAATTATACACCATTTACAACGACTTATCACTCCACGAATTTTACATTTCAAACGTGGGACCCAAAATTCCATACGAAGTATTCGCAGCATTAACTGATTTCCACCGTGAATGGAAATCAAATGCACAAATTCTATTAAAAGTAATGTAAATCTACATGAATACGGTAATATAATAGGGTGCTTTTCGGAGTAGGTTAAAGTCGGCGACTTTTCCAAGCGTCCATTAAGTCTCATCACCCCATTTTCATCCAAAAAAGGGTTCAGTGTGAGAATAAAACTTTTCGAAGGTAAAAGTTCTCTCTTTAGAAGACACCGGTATTCATCGTAAAAATATCGCTTCTGAGCGACTTTAGCCAAATGTAATTTAGCTCTTCTTATCTCAGAACTACCATATTAAAATTTTCGTACAAGTTACGACCTGATTTGTGAGAGGGATGGCTGTTATAAAAGAATCTCAATATATAGGATATTATTCGAAGAGCCTTATCCAAGTGAGAATAATTCGCAAGAATATCCTCATAAATATCGTTTCCCGTCACGTCTTTAAAAAACGACGCATGTGTTTTAACACGACATTCAATATCCGTGTCAAGTGAGGAAAGATTGGAAATTTTCCATTCATTCTTTTCACGGCGAAGCCATTCTGGACCATACCACCAAAGAGAATTTGTCGCAAGCTCGCTAGGAGAAATTCCGCGACTACCTAAATCCGCAGGATTGTCCTCAGATCTAACATGGTACCAATTGTGATTACCTACATTCTCCTGAATTCTACAGACTCTATTTGCAACAAATGTCGTCCAAGTACTAGGTGTCTTTTTCAACCATGACAGGACTATTGTAGAGTCCGTCCAACAATAAACATGATCTATCTGAATATAAATCTCGCGAAGTACAGTTTTCAATAATTCGGAGGCAAGTAATGCACCACACAGTTCAAGGCGGGGCAAAGAAATTGATTTTATGGGAGCTACCTTAGTCTTCGAAGTAAGCATATTGGAGTAAATCTCCCCACTAGAATTTCTTACACGAATGTAAATTACCCCCGCATATGCCTTTTCCGAGGCATCAGAAAAAACGTGTAGTTCGACAAACGAATTGGGAGTATAATGAACCCATCTAGGAATTCTAATTTTATTTACTTCAAGGTAAGTAGACACAAATTTCTTCCATTCATTCTCCGTTGCCAGTGGAAGTTTATCATCCCAGTTAATAAGGAGTGAGATCGAAAAATTCTTAACACACGTTTTTCATTACATTTTTTAACCCAAGTATTATTTGAATTTTTTTTTGATCAAGTTACCTTTGAAAAACATGTCAGTTATTATGTGTAATGTCAATTATATTAATTTTTTTGTTAATCTGATTAAAATGAGTGACCAGAAAAAAGTGCGTACTGAAATTATTAAATATTTTCAACAAAACCCAACTTGGTCTTACAAAAAGTTGGCCAAGCATACAAAGGTCTGCCGTCAAACTGTTTCCAATGTTATTAAACAGTACCGGGAGAACTTGTCAGTTGATAGAAAACCTGGTTCAGGTAGAAGGAATGGTCCACATGATGTTTCTAAAGCCAAAAAAATAGAACGCATTTTCAAAAGAGCTCCCAACACATCCGGTAGGAAAGCAGCCCGGTTAGCTCAGTGCTCGGACTATTTGGTACGAAAAGTTAAAGCTAATGCAGGTTTAAAAACATACAAGGCTCAAAAAGTTCCTGACAGGAACGCTACTAAAAATTTAGAGGCCAAAAACAGAGCACGGAAATTGAAGTCAAGTTTTATAAAAAAATATTCTTGCTGCATAATGGATGACGAAACGTATGTTCTGGCAGATTTTTCGCAACTTCCAGGTCAAAAATTTTATGTTGCTGATGCTCGAGGGAATGTTGAAGAAAAGTTTAGGACCCAAAAGCAGACAAAATTTCCCAGAAAGTTCTTGGTATGGCAAGCAATATGCAGTTGCGGCAAAAGAAGCCACTCATTTGTTACAACGGGCTCTATAAATACCGAAATTTACATCAAGGAATGTTTACAAAAAAGGCTGCTTCCATTCATAAGACTTCATAATGTGTCCACTTATTTTTGGCCTGACTTGGCATCCTGTCACTATGGCAAACAAGCCCTTGAGTGGTACAAGAACAATAATGTGGTATTTGTACCAAGAGAGGCAAATCCTCCAAACTGCCCGGAGCTAAGGCCAGTGGAGAGATATTGGGCTCTTGTTAAAAGAGAATTGAAGAGTACAAAAAAGGTGTCCAAAAGTGTGGTAGATTTTAAACGGAGATGGACTACATGTTCGAGCAAAGTGACATAAAGCACTATAAAAACGTTAATGGAAGGGTTTCCGAAAAAGGTTCAAAATTTCATCACTAGTGATTAAAACTATAAAAATAATTTTTTTTGTAAATTGTAATAATAATTTCAATCAAATAAAAAAAAAATTAAAGCTGTAAGTTTAGTGGTTTCTTTTTTATAAACATATATGTATGTTAAGAATTTTTCGATCTCACTCCTTATTATCAAGCCATATCCTCTGCATGATAATCTTCGCGACTATGATGACTGGGCTTAACCAACCCACTGGGTCAAATAATTTCGCAATAGTAGACAACACTTCCCTTTTTGTATACCCAGATTTATGTGGAATTGGATTCACTCTAAAATAAAACGAGTCCAGTTGAGCGTTCCACTGTATACCTAAAGTCTTTGAGCCACTAGACTCAACGAATTCCAGTAATTTAGCGTCTACTAAATGGTCCAAAGGAATGCTGTCTAGAATTGTCTGTTCATTCGAGGTCCATTTCCGCAATTCAAACTTTGCAGAAGATAAAGCTGCTATCAGCTGATCCCTAGCGATCACTGCAGTCGAAATATCGTGAGTTCCAGTTAAGACGTCGTCGACGTACATACAATCACGCAAAATGTGCGCAGCGAGAGTGTACTGCTTTTCCGTATCGTCCGCCAGTTGCAAAAGTGTCCGAATTGTAAGGTACGGTGCGCAATTAACGCCAAATGTTACTGTCTGCAGCTCATAATCCCTCACTTCCTCCGTCCGATGGTTCCTAAATAAGATACGCTGGAATGAAGTATGTGTGGGATCCACCCGTATTTGTCGATACATTTGCGTAATGTCACAGTTAAAAACGAACCTAAAAAGTCGCCAGCGAAGAATTAGTAGTACTAAGTCCGCTTGTAAAGTAGGTCCAACATAAAGACAGTCGTTCAAACTTATTCCGTTCGATGTTTTATGCGAGGCATTGAAAACTACCCTCAATTTTGTTGTCTTACTATCAGGCTTCATTACTGGATGATGTGGCAAATAACAAGAATGTAAAGTTGTTGAGGACACAGGTCTCATGTGGTCTAAATCTAAATATTCCCTTACGACGTCGTCATAAGTTTCCTTAATTTCGGGTTTACGTTCGAGAGATGATTCATTCCTAAGATATTGTCCCATCACGCTAGGCCTAGACGTTCCCAAAGACAATGTCTCAGGAAATTCTAATTTAAAAAGAAGGTCGACTACGTATCTCCCATCAGAACCACGACAAGTTGTGGCCTTATAATTTTCCTCACAATATTTATCAAAGGGAGATAGAATTTTTCTTTTCGGAGTCTCCTCAAGTTCCCAAAACTTAAGAAGATTTTGATTAAGGGTATCCTCCTCAGAAAAATCGACCTTAGTGGAATAAACTTGTATTGAAGACTGTTCAATTGGACCGGTTATTACCCAACCAAAAATGGTATTTTGAGCTAACAGGGAACCCAAAATATTTCTACGAATATCCCCCAAAAGAATGTCAGGATAAAGATCCGCTCCAATTAAAATATCTACTGGACGACAGTCAAAGAAATTTACGTCAGCTAGCTGAATGTTAGGCAAATAATCCTTTATATACGATGGGATCGTAAAAGACGGCAAATTGCCCGAAATATCCCGAATAACAAGAGCCATTGTTTGTAATGTTCGCGAAGAATCAAGAGGAGAACCAATATGAATCGAGCAAATCTTCCTCGTAGTAGCTGAAACAGCCTGGTTAATTCCAGAAATACGAGCATTCGTAGAATTCGTAGGAAGTTTCAAACGGTTTTGTAAACGTTCTGAGATAAAAGTCGCTTCAGAACCTGGATCAATAACTGCCCTAACGGGGTACGTGATACCCATGTGAAGAAGATTCACCATAGCAGTACCTAGGAGGACAGATCTATGTTCAGCAGAATGAAATACCTGCCTGTTAAAAGGCGTAGCAGAATTATTACCGTGAGTAATGTTTCCTGTCGCGGAATTGTTAGCATTAGAACCACTCTGTAGAGAAGAATTCACTGGTATGGAGTTGTTGGTTCGTGAAACCGAAGTGCTCGCACCAGCATTAATTTCCGAAGGTTCAGTTGATGGCTCTTCACGATGTAACATGGTATGATGGCGTTTATTGCAAATGGTACAATTATGTTGACTACCACAATTCCTTATCATATGTACTTTAGACAAACAATTGATACAGCAATTGTTCTTCTTAACAAGCGCAAATCTTTCAGAAACAGATAATTGCTTAAACCGGAGGCAAGACCGTAACATATGAGTTTGTTTTTTACATAATGGGCAAAACCTATTCGAAGCAGAGGAGTTATTTTCCAAAGCGTTTGTCGATGAAGAGGCATTCGTATGATGTGACTTAACTTTATGCCCGGAAGGCCTAGTTGAGTTCTCTGGACCCCTTAAGTCACGAACGCAATCTAAAGTCATGGCTCTTTCCGCAAGAAATTTGTCCAACTCCTTCCAGAGTGACATAGCCGACTTATTTTTTATGCTCTGTTCCCACAAATTAACAGTTAGAGATGGCAATCGCTGAATGCAAATGAACACTAATATCGGATCCCAGTTCTGGGTAGGAATATCATACGTTGACATAGCAGAAAGGCACCCATTATACCCCGTTGAAGTAATTTCAACTCGGAGCTTGATTCCTTATCTAGATAAGGAAGACCGAAAAGCCTCTTGAGCTGGTCGTTGACCAATAATCGTGGATTATCGTATGTATCGCTCAAGTTTTTCCATGCTATGTCAAATCCTTCATTAGTATGAGGACATTTAGAAACAATTTCCCGCGCTTCGCATTTGGTCTTCTTTAGCAGATGACACAAGCGTTCAATATTACTAAGGCGTAAGTTCTTAATATAAATCGCGGTAAAAAGTTCCCTAAAAGTTGGCCACGAAACAAAATCACCTTCAAAATCATCGATATCGCAAGGGGGAAGAAGCATATTATGGCCAGTGTTGTCAATAGAATGAGCAGTATTAACGTCCGGACTAGAAGGTTTCATAGTCGCCTTCTGTTGGAGGTTAGATAGCTTCTCATTTATTGTACCTAAGCAATTAACATAAGCGTTAAACGTAGCCTCATATTTCGATTTCGCCGCTTCAACATCAGTTGTGTCAACAAGATCTGAGCTTTCCAAATATTTAAGACACTCTTTATAAACTGGCTTAATATCCGCCCAAATCGAAGTGATTTCCCGACCACGAATTTCCAAAGTGAAAACCGAATGAGTATCATCGCGCATTTCGACAAAAGCAGTAGCGAATTTAATAAGAGCGTCGGACTCTCTAATAAAATTATCAAGAGGTGTGGCAGACATTTTCGAATTAAAATTTAATTAAAAATAATAAAAAAAAATATAATTACAATTCTTTTTTTTTTTCTTTTATGTCACGAAAAAAACAATAAAAATATTAAAATGTATTTAAATATTGCAAACAATATTATTTCCTTGTAAAAAATCCAAAAAATAATAATTACGATTAAAAAATCACAAACTTATTATGTCGCGATTATACCGGACAGTAGAGTGACTAATGTAACTTTAGTTGAATAACAACAACAACACGCGTATATATACGTATTGTAAAAGTAAACAAAGCTACTCACGTTTGTAATGTATGTACGTATGAAGGATATAGCACAAAAGAGAATACGAAAAAATAAACAATTTAACACTCCCGTTGTAAATAAAAATATATGTATAAATAAAAAACTTTATTTTTAGCACAGAGAATTTTAATAATTAATAATTTAAATCGCGATCAAATCGAAAAAGATCTTTTTACGAAATAATTAAATAAAATAAATTATTTTCACACAATATGTCCGTCCACAATAAAAAACCCGGAGTTGACTAAAATTGTACTTTACGAAAGAATGTAATGACAAAGTGTCAAAGTAATGGACTGTATAAAAATAAATGTTAATGGTTGTAAAACGATCCTTAACACAATTCAAATAGTATTAAAAATACTTTTTCTTTATAATTGTTCTTTCTATTACCACAAAAACAACTTTTTCTCTTTTTTATGTTGCACTTAATATGTGTGTGTGTGAAATTTATTTTTCTTATGCAAAAGCTCACTTTTAAATACTGAACTATACGCACCTTGTTAAATAAATGAAGATATTTAATATTTATATGATGAATGTTGTTGCTGTTGTTGAAAACAATATGGTTCCTGTGAGGAAGACTAATAGAAATATGTTAAGTTATTCCAGTTTCTCAAAATTTCACAGCCAAAATCCGGCTCGAATGGACCAAATGTTTGCGCAGCGGCAAATTAGGGAAGAGAAATGAAATAAAAAACAAGAGAAATAAAAACACAATAGTTTTCTTCAATTTGTAAAGTTGAGAAAAGATCTCAATTTATTTATTACCTTTAGCTATATATGGTAGCGAGACGAAGTTATAATTATAACTAACTAGAAATCTATTATGTTGGTGGCCAATAATATTTAAGTACCGTTAACGGTTATACTAGTTAGTTTTTGGTGTAGAAACTCCTAACAAAGATGTATAAAAACAGGAGTAGACCAAACTACTAACTAGTATTAACCCAAACAATGTTAAACTGGGTAAAAAATTAGAAATTTATTAATTTGTACTTAAACAGTTTGTGTATTGAAAAAACAACAACAACAAACAAATCTATTTATAAATATATACGTCCTTAATCATGCACAATTGTATGTTGAAAAAAAAATAACAACAAAAATAAAAAAACAATTAAGAGTGCTATATTCGGCTGGGCCGAATCTTATATACCATTCACCAAATTATACTTCAAAATTTTAAATATTTTTAGGTAAACAAAATTTAATTTTTTTTTGCAGTTGTTTTTTTAATTTTATGTAAAAAAAATGTTTTGGATTGTTATTTTAAATTTTTTAATTTTCTTTTTTTAAGTTTAAAATTTTTTTTTTTAAATTTTAAAAATTTTTTTTTCTTGTTTTTAAAATTTTTTTTTTGAAAAAAAAAAAAATTTGGGTTAAAATTTTTTTTTCCGATTTTGACCCATTGTAGGTCCAACTTACTATGGTCTTATATACGTCGTTACAAATGTCTTTGAAATATCTATCATCAGATATCCATATTGTCTATATTAATGTCTTAGTAATCCAGATATAGGTCAAAAATAGGTCAAAAATCGAGGTTGTCTTGGTTTTTTCCTCATATCTCAGCCATTTGTGGACCGATTTTGCTGATTTTAAATAGCAAAATTCTCGAAAGCATGTCTGACAGAATTATTGAAGATTTGGATCCCGAAGATATCTGGGGTCTTCAGAAAATTGATTTCAACAGACAGACGGACATGGCTTAATCGACTCCGCTATCTATAAGGATCCAGAATATATATACTTTATAGGGTCGGAAATGAAAAATGTAGAAATTACAAACGGAATGACAAACTTATATATACCCTTCTCACGAAGCTGAAGGGTATAAAAATACACCAAACGCACTCAAATACATACAAATTATGCATGCGTGTGTTTGATTTGTAATTCTCATTTCATTCCACATTGTAGAATGTTGTTGTTGGGTGTTTGTGCTGTTTACGTATGATAGAGTTGCTCATATGAGAACTCATTATAAACAACTCTCTCTATTTTGTTAGAGAATAAGATTTACAAAGAAACAAAATATAATTGGTGAATATACTCAATGTGTATTACACACATCTACATTAGGGTGGCCCTTAATAATCGAAAGTTGGATTTTGGCCATTCTCACCCCTCAGTTTGGTGAACATTAGTAAAAAAATCATCCTGAAAAAATTTTTAGGTAAATCGGTTGGGGTTAAGACGTGCCGCAAGCCCTCTGAAGTTTTGAGATGCATTTACAAGGGGAAAAAATGTATTTTTTTTAGTTTTTGTAAAAATTTTGGCATTAAAAAATTACTTTTGCAATTTAATTTAAAAGAATAGAAATGTGTACGTAATTGTCGTTCTAATGAGACATACAAAACAGAAATTGGTCAAAAAATGTTAAAGTTATTAAAAATTCGCCAGGTCATTAACGTGTCTCAGGCAACTAGAACCAGAAATGTAGGAACAAAATTAACATATTTTGATAAATATTAAAATAAAAGCTTATTTTTACTTAAAATATATCCATATTTACTTGTATATGAGTTTTTATCTTCGTAGAATACCTTTACCTATTCGCAGGTATGACCAAACAAATAAAAATTTTTTAACGGCAGTTTAAAAACTCCATTTTCAAATTTTTAAAAATTTTGTTAAACAAATTTCAGAATTGTTTGATCATCTTATTGGGATTTATTGAGAATATAATAGGGAATAAAAATGTGAAAAAATTATGAAAATATCTCTTATAGTTTTTCCGTACCTGCGATTTAAATTTTGAAATTTTCGAGAAAAACCAATTATATGGCCATTTTTTGGCGAATGTGCTCTATTTCCTTACTGTTATGAATTTTAAGTAAAACCTATTCAGAATATTAAGCCCAAATAATTCTAAATATACTCTGAAGGTTTTATTAAAATTGGAAAACGTTAAACCTTAAATTGTGAAGGTCAAAGGTCAAATTTTTCAATATATGGCCAAAATCCAATTACCGATAACACTTTAATACCTACCAAATCAAATCAAACTTCGAACACAAACTTATTAAATCAAACAAACAACAACAAAACAACATCTTCACAAAACAACAAAACACATACATCATCCAAACAGCTTAACAAAGACAAATCAACCAAAGACAAATCTTCAGATAAACCAACTACCTCATCTAAATATAGAACATCACTTTCATCTATTGATAGTTCACACAATCCTTGTAAAATCAGCGACAGGAGACCTGAAATAGACTCCTCATTTTCTGACATGGAGTTTTAAGTAAATTATTTTACCTTCAAAATGGATATCAAAATTATTCAGTGGAATATAAATGGTTTTTATAATAACCTTCATGAACTACAACTACTAATACATGATAATTCACCAGACATTATTGCTCTACAGGAAACTCACCATAGTACTAATTCTATAAAAATTAATGGCTTTAATGCATCACTTTCTCATTGCACTACGGGAAAACGTGGTGGATCTGCATTATTTTTTAAAAATAATCTTAAATATAATATTTTAAAAGTAACAGATTACTATGTTGAGGTTGATATATATATTGGTTTTAAACTAAAAGTTATATCAATCTACTTACATCCCACAGAACAACTTAATACTACGGAACTATCATCAATTTTATCAAAAAACAGTGATAATACAATAATTTTAGGAGACTTTAATGCTCACTCTAAACTATGGGGATCACCCTGTACAAACCAAAGAGGCTCTTTAGTTGAACATCTTCTTACAAACTCAAATCTCATATTATTAAACGATGGCAGGCCAACACACTTCTCCATTAGATCAACTTTTACCAATATTGATCTATCTTTAATATCAAGAGGCTTAGCGGTCCATACGACGTGGAACATTAACTCTCAATTACATGGCAGTGATCATTTCCCAATCCATGTAGCAATAAAGAAAAATACACACACTCATCAGAATAATAACACAAACATAACCCGTTATAATATCGAAAAAGCAAATTGGACAAAATTTCAACAGTTTCTAATTAATTCATCATCCAAAATCGTATCAAATAACGTCAACAAAGAAGCCGTTTTTAAAAATTATAAAATCAGCAGCGAATGTTTCCATTCCTCATTTCAACAAAATTAAAAGGCATTAATATACATAGTGGTTGTCAAATGAATTGCAAAATCTGCGGAATTCCAAACAATGGCTTTTTTAACCAATTTAAAAAACATCCTACTCCTGAAAATTTACTAACATACAAAAAAGCAAATGCAATCTTCAAATTTAAAAGCAAACTTGCCAAAAGGGAATCTTTTTTCCAATTTACCCAACAAATAAATCCCCACACACCAATTAAGAAAATTTGGCTTAATGTACGTAAACTTAATGGGATCAATGCCTCTAATAAAATACGTTTCATAGTACAAAACAACTCAACAATTTCGGATTCTACAGAAATTGCTAATCTTTTCGCTGAAAACTGGTCAAATCAATCTTGTGACGTTAATTTCAGTAATGAATTTAAATATTGTAAAGAAGCTGTTAATATTACCACAAACTATGAACTAAACCAATCGTCTAAAATTTTGGAAGAAAACATCACTTTACTTGAGATAAAATCAACGCTTTCCACCCTAAAACGCAAAACTCCCGGTTTTGATAAAATTTCATACCCAATATTAAAACATATTCCAAATAATTCACTATCACATTTACAACAAATATATAATTTAATTTTTACAAATGGTATTATTCCGCAAAGCTGGAAGATCTCAACAATAATAACAAATCCCCAAACCAAGGTTATAGACCAATTTCTTTAATTTCCTGTCTATCTAAAACCTTAGAAAAAATTACATAAAAATAAACTTTTAAGCATACATCAAGTTGCATATAAACCCAATAAAAGTACTATAGACGCTTTAACTTATTTAGACCATATTTCGGCATCAGCCTTATCTCATCACAACCATGTATCTATTTTATCTATCGATTTTGAAAAGGCTTTTGACCGTATTGGCATACACACAATCATCTCTCAACTAAAAAAATGGAAGTTTGGAAAAAATATCATTAAAAATATCAAGTTTGGAAAAATATATATATACGCATTTCTAAAAAATAGAAAATTAAGAGTAAAAGTAAATAACTGCCTTTCATATATTAAACCTTTACACAATGGAATCCCTCAAGGTTCGCCGCTATCTGTGGTATTGTTCCAAATTGCAACAAATAAAGTAAATACTATAATATCTAACAACAAATTTTTCAAACACGTCATATATGCAGATTTAATATGCAAACACAAGAAAAATATAAACATACAAGATGAAGTTAATTCCGTATTTACATCATTATATACTTGGTGTACTAAGACTGGTGCTAAAATATCTTTTAACAAAACCAAGCTTCTTCATATATGCAAAAAAACTATCCTGCAATAGCACAAATATTATCATACAAGGAAACATAATAGAGGAAGTTGAATCATTAAAAATACTGGGAATAATATTTAACAGAACTTACACTTGGTCCACCCACATCGAACATTTAAAAAATACCATATTCAAAAGATTAAACCTTATAAAATGCATAACATCAAGACGTGGTAACTCCCATCCAACTACTTCCTTAAATATCGTTCGTTGTATAATCTTAGCTAAACTTGAATATGGCCTAAACATATACGGCAAAGCATCTAACTCCCAATTAAAAAAAATAGACCCCCTTTATAATCAAGCCATCAGACTAGCAATAGGAGCACTCAAAACAACACCAACACCAAATTTAATGGCTGAATCTGGTTTACCCACATTAAAACAACGCTTTAAAACACTCACCACTAATCTGATTACCAGGGAAACCAAAATATGCAAATGCATGTTTTTTCTGGTGAGTCTAATGAGCACATGGATAAGATATTTACACGTTTCAGAACTATTTAAGAATTTTGGCATCGATTTGTTAGTGCATATTTTTGCATATTTTACCCTTAAATACATATTTTTGCATATATTTGTTTTAAGAGCATATTTATGTGATATTTTGCGTTTTTAGAGCATATTTTACTGTTTAATAGCATATTTTGAGTTTATCAAAAACAAATTTTGTCTTACTAATATTTCGCTGTTGTGTTACAGGTTTTTACTTCCTTTGTTTAAAATTCAAAATTGAAAAATAGATGGCTTTTCACCAAAAAAAAAAAAAAATTTTAAAAACAGAAATTTTTTTTTTAAAATTTAAATAACAATTCGAAAAAGTTTTTTATCCAAAAAATTAAAAAACTGAAAAAAATTTTTGTTCACCTAAAAATATTTAAACTTTTTATATTAAAATATAATTTTTATTTTGAAGTATAATTAGGTGAAGGGTATATAAGATTCGGCACAGCCGAATATAGCTCTCTTACTTGTTTTAATATAAAATAAGCACTATTTTAATAATAGCTCCATCTAAATATCAAATTTTAGTTCTAATTCAAACTTAACCGTTCTAAGTGTTAAAGAAATATTGTCTTTTAAATTTGCTCCTGTAACATCAGTTGATGTCGAAAGAACATTTTCTATGTTTAAAAATGTTTTCAGATCCAATAGACAACGATTTTAATTTGAAAATTTAAGTAAATTTTTTTTGGCTAAAAATTATGTCGAAAGAACATTTTCTATGTTTAAAAATGTTTTCAGATCCAATAGACAACGATTTTTATTTGAAAATTTAAGTAAATTTTTTTTGGCTAAAAATTATGTAAAAGTTTGTTTTTTTAAGATCATATTTTTTAAATTTTAAGAGCATATTTTAAAGTTTTTACTGCATATTTAAAGCGCCTAAAACATTTTTTTTAGAGCATATTTCCGGTTTCCCTGCTGATTACTAAAATTATATTCCCTTCGGAACAATTCCTTATAGGTAGAATTAATACTCTCTTATCGCAACGAACCCCACGTTACCCCTCTTCTATATTCTTGACACTTAAATTTGCTACTGAAATGGACATTCAACTAAGACCTCAAAAAATATATACAGCGTCGGAACCCCCGTGGATATTAAAAAATACAAGCTTCATTCCAGATCTAATCCACTTATCCAAAGATAAAACCTCAAATACAGAGTATATATCACTATTCAATGAAATATCTTCAGCTTAAGCTGGCCACACACGGAATGATTTGTTCGCCTGATTTGTCATTGAAAATTTTCAATTACTTGTGATTTTGTTCGCGCACAGCCCCATTAACAAGTCGAAAACGAACAAATCGCACTCACAAATCACCCGTGTGTGGGCAGCTTTATAGAAGTCGCAACTGGAAAATCCTGTACACTGATGGCTCCAAAACAACCTTTTCAACATCATTTGCAGTTATAAATAATTCCCTAGAAACAGAATATCTTGCTATATTGGATACAAGTTGTTCAATTTTTACTGCCGAAGCAATTCTTCACACTTTAAGCAAATACAAGAATATAAAGGGAAAATTCATAATTTGCTCAGATTCCAAATCAACAATTACAGCTACCCAAAATTTTAATAACAAAAACAATATTATATCAAAAATAAGAGATTTCCTGATAAAATATCACACAAAATTAAACTTATGTGGATCCCAGGTCATATAGGTATTATAGGAAATACTGTAGCAGACAAAGCAGCTAAATATGCTACTTTTGCCCCTATTATAACATATGCCTCTTCTAACAAAACGGATGTTCAACGAACTATTTTTAATAAGATTAAAGAAGAAGAAATGATATATTGGACAAACTATCAACACCATTACAAAATTTTTAATCTGCTTAAAATCCCACCTTTATATCCAAAAGAAGCTTCAAGACATGATATTCAAATTTATAGCCGTCTAAGATTAGGACACTCATTAATCACACATCAACACATTTTTAACCGATCACTTCAACAGCAATGCCATCTATGCAACAACAATGTTCCTATAAATATAAAACATCTAATTTTCAACTGCAGCTTTATTAAACAAGCCCAAATTCATTTATTCGGAAAAATTTGTCTGCCTGAACTTTTAACAACAATCAAAATTGAAAACATAAAAGTTGTACATTTACTACTAAAACACAATAATATATAATTATATTTAAGCCATTATTATAAAATATTAGGTCGAAAACCTTTGTTGTTAGTACCTTACTTTATTTTTATATACATCATTAATTATGTATTTAAAACTTGTAAATAAATAAAAAGTACAAATTCATTATACATCCTTTTAGAAATTTTTTAGATAACTTAAAAAGAATAAAAGTACTTTTTTCCCCAAAAAATATCGAAAAATGCCTGAACTTTTAACAACAATCAAAATTGAAAACATAAAAGTTGTACATTTACTACTAAAACACAATAATATATAATTATATTTAAGCCATTATTATAAAATATTAGGTCGAAAACCTTTGTTGTTAGTACCTTACTTTATTTTTATATACATCATTAATTATGTATTTAAAACTTGTAAATAAATAAAAAGTACAAATTCATTATACATTTTTTAGATAACTTAAAAAGAATAAAAGTACTTTTTTCCCCAAAAAATATCGAAAAATCGCCTTTTTTAATTTTTTTAAATTCAAATTCATGTAACTTTGGACTCAGTCATGATTTTGAAACAATTCTTTATTTGATATATACATCTGTTTTTAATCCTATAAAAGAAAAGTGGAGAAAATATTTGGAACCGAGGTCATAAAAAAACTGGAGTAGGGTGGGTAAAAATGTTGAAAATTTAATTTTCAAATGCGAATATCTCCTAAGCTATAAAAGATAATTGATAGCTACGACGAGGTTTTATGTAGTGCTCGATGAGAAGATTCTATATATGTAAGTTTTTTGAAGAAATAGGATCATTATCTTTTAATACGGCTCATGTCTTGCCACACCCCCTGTAGTCCCCAGACCTAAACCATTTGTGGGAGTAGTTGGAGCGAAGAATCCAAAAACGCCCAATTTCAAATAAGACTGAGCTTAAAGCTGTTTTCATGGAAGAATGACATAACATAGGCTAAATAGACTTATTCAGTAAAAAAGACTGAAAAATAAATATTAAATTAATGTTAATTTTTTATTATCGTACAAATAGTTGTGCCTATACTTTTGTCCAGTAAAATAATGAATTTTTTAACGTTTTTTTTAATAACTTTTTTTGCAAAGAAGATGTATTTAATTTTCATGCTTACTATTTTAATGTACAACCTATACTCCTATAATTTAATCATAAAATAAATTTTTCGGGTTTTCTTATTCAAATAAAACACCAGTTTCTTTTAAAATGCGGCTTGTGCCTATACTTAAGTCCATGACTGTATATTAGAATTCTAATTATGAATTTATTATACAAATGATAGGGAAAAATTTAAAAAAACCTTTATGAAGCTTGGTATAAGATAAAAAAATAAATTACTATAATAATTTATTATGAGATCAGTTCGTTAAGATGACTATATTGTAAGTTTTGACATTTGGCGTTAAATCGTGATGTTAGTTTTTCAATTGTATCCTGAACGAGATCGAAACCGGAAAATGTATGCAGACGTAGAGTCGAATAGTGTCAAGGTAGATTAAATATCATCTTAAGCAATTTGTTTTGGGATACCTGAAGTTTCTTTAGGTGACATTTCTATTGGAGCACAATAGAAAAATATAGGGTGAAAGATAGCCTTTACTCTGACTTTATATTTATAAAGGGGTACATAATTCTGGCTATTTTATTGTTTAGTTATTTATAAGTTTAGTATCAAGTATAACACCTAAGTATTTTACTTTGTTCTCCCAATTAATTTCATGATCCATAAATCGAAGTGAACTTTGTGGTACAAAAGAAGACTTGCGTTTTCTAGTGAAATATATTGCTTTTGTTTTTTCTGGGTTTACCATAATATTCCATTTATTAAAGTATGCGTTTAGTCTTATTAACGCATTTTGTAAATTAGAGATTACATTAGTAGCTAGTTTATATGAGCATAGAATAACTGTATCGTCGGCAAATATTGATGTAATACAGTTTGAGAAATTTGGAATATCAGCAGTAAAAATATTGTATAAAATAGGCGATAGACACGATCCTTGAGGGCAACCTGCCGTAACATTAATTAATTGCGATTGGGTTTTTCCTAGATATACGTGAAATTTTTTTTCGTGAAGAAAACTTTGAATAATTTTGATAAGTTCTGTCGGAAAATTTAGTCGGAGTCAAACGCAGATTTTTTGTCAAGTAATATCATACTAGTAGAATTTTTGTGTTGGAAATTGTTTTTGACTAATTTTCTTATTTTTACAAGAGGATGAGTGGTATTATGTTCTTTTCTAAAGCCAAATTGTTGAGCTGGAAGTATATCATGGTCTTCAATAAAGTTTGTTAGTTTTTCCTTAATATTTTTTTCAAAAATTTTACCACTAGTGGACAGCAAACTTATGGGCCTATACGAAGCTGGAGAATCGGGAGGCTTGTTAGGCTTAAGAATTGGTATAGTTTTGGAAATGTTCCATGAGTGGGGGAAATAACACAATAAAAGACAGTAATTAACTATTGCTGTTAAGTATTTTAGGCCTTTTTGTGGTAAATTCTTTAAACATGTGTTGTTTATTCCGTCAATACCGGGCGATTTTTTATTTTTCAGTTCTTTTATTATATGAGCTACTTTTCCTCTATTAATAAGGTAATTATTTTGTGGTGTTATGACGGTCGAACGCAAAACGTTTGCTGTATTATTAACTTCTGAGACAGTAGAAACATCACTTAAATCAGAAGAAATATTGTGGTTATCAAGGAAATTTAAAGCCATAATATCAGCTTATTCTTTTGTGTATTATGTTGTTGTGTTTTAAAGTTGGAATATTTTTGTGCTTTTTCTTTATAACTTTACAAATTTTCCAAAATGGCGAAGAAGCTTTATCAACTGTGTATAACGTATGATTCCATGATATGTTTCTAAATTTAATAATCTCATCTCTAATCATCTTGTTTAGTCTTGTCATTTGCCAGTGATCATTCCTGTCTCTGTAACGCTTCCAGTTTCTTCTGTGGATATTCCTAAATTGTATCATATATTTTATATGATTAGGAAGAGGCTTAATTGCGGGACTTAATCTGCGCTTGGGTATGCTTTCGTTCATTGCATTTACTATTGTAATATTAAACACATCGATCATTTTATCAACATGATTATTTGTAATTTCATCGGAGAAATCCGTTGCTGTTGGAATGTTCCTGTTTATAAATGTTTTAAATCGGGACCAATTTGCCTTTTTAAAAACATATGTATGTAAAATTTTCTAAAGTTTCGCAATTCATATTTAAGAATAGTACTCTGTTCATATTTGCGAAAAACTATGGTTTTTTCATGCGAAAAATTTTACATGCTGTTTGACAGCTAGCTGTTCGTGCGAAAGAAGTGCTGCGTATGTTATTTCGTGTGGAAAAATAAGGTTGCCAGATGTAATTCACATGTTTTCAACAATAAAAACAGAGTACTGCTTTTGCGAAATTATTTCGCATATATTTCATTCCAAATATTTTATATGTAGTTTGACAGCATTTCGCACGAAATTTTGAACAGAGTACCTAGCTTTAGATGACAAACAATTGGTAGGTGATCAGAGCTACTGCATTCATGTTTTGTGAGATGTTAGTAAGAAAAAAGTCTAATGTGGAGGGTTGTTTATTTGTATCAGCCGGTATATGTGTGTTCATGAGGTAAAAATAGTTGAAAGTGATTCACTTGAAGTAAATTATACAATTGTCCAATTCACAACCTAGTTGTATGTTGTACGTTGTATGCTATAACTATTGTGGTTGTGAACACAAATTTCGCCAAGTCGTAAGCTTACCCTGCCAAGCCTTGACAATTCCAAACGAAGATGATAACAAAAAACATTCCAAAATCTATTAATATGTAAAATTAATGATGAAAGCGAACTAATGTGTGCATTGTGTAAAAAATGCAAACAATTGACAAATATTTAAAACAAATTATTGTTTTTCATAAATTAAATAAACTTACTGATTTCAGTGTTACCGTTTGGCTGTTATTTTGCACTAAAATTTTCATACAACATTCGAAAGACATATGTAAAAATGTTGTAGGTGTTGTACAAAACATTTATATAGAAATTAACAACCACATTTGTACAACTATTGTACATTCAGACGACTTACAACTCATACGACTGTACAACGTCAGTTGTGAATTGAACAAATGTATTGCCCCAGCAGTTATTAGGAACAACCATTAAAGTTCAGATAAACCAAGAACACTCAAATAATTACCCACTTACAAATGGAATTCCACAAGGATATCCTTTGTACTATTTCAAATTGCATTTAATCAAATCAGCAATGTTATAAATAAACAAAAATATGTTGACCATTGTCTCTATGCCGATGATCTCTACATTATGTGTAAGAACAACGATACGTCAAAGATAAACAATTTGCTTGAGAAAGTGGTAATTGATATTGAAAAATGGTCAAAAACATAGGCGCAAAAATTTCGTTAGAAAAATCGTCATTATTACATATCTGTAGAAAACACAAATGTACTTCCACAAATCTAATTGTTAATAATACTGTAAAATTCTAGATGTTATAATAGAAAAAATTATCGTTGGAAAGAAACATTTCATACCTGAAAAAATCACTTGGATCTAGAGCAAACCTCATAAGATATCTTGCAACCAGAAGTTACGCTCACATGAATACACTAACTTATTTAGTAAAAACACTCATTATAGATTACGGGCTATCCCTTTATGGGAAATCTGCTAAAAACAATTTAAATGCTATTAAAACAACTTACCACCAAACTGTTAGATCCAGCACTTACGCATTCCGTACAACACCAATACAAACTATATTAATCTAATGGGTCTCCATCAATGTAACAAATAATTTTAGAAGCAAAAAACCGACTGTTACCAAAATTATTGTCGTACAACAACTCTGAAATAGATGGTGATGTATCCAAAGTAATATCCTCCAAAAAAGCTCCCAGAATTCTGTCAACTATTCATCAATGCATTAATAACAACTAGGACCGCCTGGTGGTCAAAATTCGACCACTAATAACGATGTTATACAGTTACTTTTGAGTACATATATGCAAAAATATTTTTCACGTGTGTGTACAAATGAACGTGTATGTATTTAGATGTGCATAAACATGTTGTTTTTCAAGTAAATTTAAAACGCTTTTTACCACTTTTATGGAAAGAATTTTTTAAAAAAAATTTATATTGTGCACATCTAGAGAAAATAACCTTTTAAACCATATAAGTTTCATCAATATTGGTGGACAATAACATACTTAAAAGTGCACCACAAAAAAACGTGTGGCCTATTTATATATAAGATGTAATAAATTACAAACAAAAACTAAGTTCATTTTACATAAGACACCCAGCTTGGAAGTTTGATAAAAATTGAACAAAACACCTCGAATGATATTTTTATACAACTTTTTTTACCAGCTCTTATCATTGTACACGCAAACCAATTGGCAAAATGATGTACTGCATATGCTGTAGTTGATAATAATGGTAACACACTGTCTATAAAAACTCTTTCAAACTTTGCATAAATTTTCACTGCTGAAGCAGCTGGAATATTGCAAGCTATATACATTGCTAGCAAATTTAAGAAAAATACGATAATATTTTCAGACAGTCTATCGATGATATCGGCTATACAAAACTCAACAAACAATAAATGGCGTTCTGTAAACTAAATTCGAGACTTACTAATTACAAATAATAATAAAATTAAAGTCATTTGGATTCCAGGACATGCAGAAATATATGGAAATAAATTTGCAGACTTCGCAGCGAAATATGCTTGTTTAGCTCCAATATTTAGAGATGAATTAAGTGAAAGTGTTGACGCAACAGTTCCTTCTGGGATGTCATCGGAGGAGTCATCCAAACTTCAACATCACACAGTTGGATTCTCCCCCGAGGCATGTCAGACAGGACCTACGGAAGTACGAGGAGAGCATACAGAGGTAAGTGCAGGATCCATTTGAACGCCGCTCGTATTTGACAGCTTTGAACGACATTCACAGAGACGTCATCAATTCCGCGGTAGCAGGATACCGTATGAATGTCGTACTTGGAGGTCGTCCACCACCGATAGCAGACGCCGAGAAGATTCTGCCGCGTAAAACAAGAGTCGTTCTGGCACAACTAAGATCAGGATGGAGCAACAGGCTTAATGCCTTCTGGTCCCGCATAGACCGTGCCGTCCTCAACTTATGCCCAGCATGTGGTCAGGGTCCTCATGATACCCTCCACATTTTCAACTGTCCAGACAGCCCTACTTCACTACGTCCAGTAGATTTATGGACCCATCCAGCTGAAGTAGCACTTGATATTGCTACTTCAAATGCTCAAAACCCCGTAGAGTTAAAGAAGGAGTACCTCAGGGCGGGGTCCTGTCGCCGCTCTTGTTTAACTTCTACCTCTCTAAACTCCCAGTGCCCCACAGGCCGTGGAGATAATCTCGTATGCGGACGACTGCACTATATTGGCAACAGGTCACAACGTTGATGAGCTTTGCGGTATGGTAAATGGTTATCTCAAATACAAATTCCTACAGTGAACCAACCGAAAATCTTGGGTGTCACTTTTGATAGCCTTTTTACCTCTCCTCAGTACACGCCACTGCAATCACCCATAAAAGGTCCCCAAAGTACTAGCCGGCAGTACTTGGGGTATGGACAAAGAAACCTTGCTAGCTACCTACAAGATAATTGGTCGGTCAGTTGTTGTTGTTGTTGTAGCAGCAGTGTTTGCCGAGTTGACAGCCCTTGGCCGAGTGAACTCGGGTCATTCCGGTGCGTAGAACCGGCTGTCGTGGGAATGAGTCGGTCAGTGGTCAACTATGCTGATATCCAGTGTAGAAATATTCAAAGCTGTCAAAACGCAGCCTTAAGGACCGTCACAGGCTGCCTTCAAATTACCTCGGAACACCACCTTCACGAGGAAACCAAGGTTCTACCGGTCAAGGAACACAATGTCATGTTGACGCAACGGTTCCTTCTGGGATGTCACCGGAGGAGTCATCCAAACTTCAACATCACACAGTTGGAGTCTCCCCCGAGACATGTCAGACAGGACCTACGGAAATACAGACAGACAGCTTTGAACGACATTCACAGGACGCCATCAATTCCGCGGTAGCAGTAGAGTAAGTTCGGGTAATGTGGTATACATATTTTTTATTTCACTGAATGACTTGAATGAAAAAAATTTTCATCTCGTTGTTTCTAATAACTGAGATAGATTTCTTCAAATCTTCCGCTGCCCATTTTCTTACTTAACCTTTCTTTGGCATATTATATGTTTGAAAGGCTTTAGCTATACATTAGCCGACCACGTGGTTTATTGAAATTATTATAAAATTAAACATATACACTGAATATGCTATATTGTTGCATGTGTTCTTCAATAGCAAAATATTCCCATTTGCCCTGCCAACAATTGGAAGTTATATTTTCGATATGTATACTAAAATGTGTCTCTTTTGTGTCGCAAAAATGTTACTCAGCATATAAAAAAACATTTTACGAAAACAAATTACATTACTATCGAATTATGCTTATCTTAAAGTACATTTTAGTTACAAACAAAGATCCCTAAAAATTAACTAATAGATAATATTAAAAAGTACATTATGATACAAAAACGATCCATTTTAGTATACAAATGAATATTATTTTTGGTCAGTGACAAATTTTACAATAACAAATTACATTAATACCGACTTTTTACTGTTTACATTTTAAAAGAAAGAAGAAGAACATGACAATACTCAGTATATTTATGAATTTTAAAATCATCGGTTGTGTTAAATAAAAAGTGTGTGTTTAAACTTAAGTTTAAATTAAATAGTGATAAATAAAGTTTTATTAAATAATTAGTGATTAATTTAAATTATATTTGTAATTGAAGTGTTTGTTAAAAGTGTAGTATGAAGTTATGGCAACTCTCTTCATGTAAATGTCAAAAATGTATAAACAACTCTGTATTATTGTTAAGTTAACCTTTTTATAAGACACACGTTTTTCTGGAATTCTTTTTGTAACTCTATATATATTAGGGTATTCAATCGATTAACCGTTAATAGGTTAACCGATTAATTTTGTACGGTTAACTGTTCGAATAATTTGAAATTGCCGATTTTCAAATAACAAATAAACCGATTAATTTGTGTCGATTAACCGATTAACCGAAATTCCTTTTTTTTGCACTTTAAATTTGTTTGTATTTATTTTTCCGTTTCAATTCATATACAAATTTCAAATTAAAATTAGATATTTTTGAACATCCAATAAACATGATTATTATGTATAACAACTGACATATTTAATTTACATGTATTTGAAACTTTGTTTGTATTTACATGTATAGATGAAACTTTTTTTTGAAATGAGTCTTTTATCATAACTAAACGAAACTATTAAATTAATCAAAATCTAAAACAATCCAAAAAGGAATATTCTTTATCATGCTTTTGATTTCTCCAACATATACAATCAGCGAGAGAGTTTTTTTCCAAGAAAAGTTGTATTAAATCTAAAGAAAAAATCGTTTAAATTATATTCTTTTTATAAAACATTATTTCAGAAGATCTCACTAAAACCCTAAAAAACTGCAACAACGTCATAATTCAAAAAAGTCGTTTCGTGAAAAACGTCTTTGAATATATATTTGAACATTTTACTATTTCTTAAATAAATTTTCAACAAATCATGAGATTTCAGAAATATAAATAGTAGATGTTAATATCTTTCTAATCAAAAATGATCTCAAATGCCTTATTTGCTGTTATTTATATTTTTGTACACAAAATTCGTTGTTGTATTTTCAATTTAAAATGAAAATAGAAATTATTCGGTTAATCGAATAACTTTAAATTAACGATTATTAACCGAATAAATCTAAACCTCGATTAATTATTTGCTCGATTAACCGATTAAACCAGAAACCCGATTAATTGAATACCCTAATATATATTGAATAAGGAACCGGCTTTTATTTAATAATACTACATGGTGGCAGCGGTAAAAAGCAAATGAGGATTAAGTCAAAAGGAAGAACACAAACAGAAAATGGCAACGGGAGGAGCAGCGAATGCAACACAGGTGGTCATGATGTCATCGAATATGAACCCTCCGGGTGAATTTAACTTCCAACAACCAGAAAAGTGACCGGTCTGGCGTAAAAGATTTGAAAGGTATGCAACATTATCCAAGTTAGACAGTATTGGTAATGAACAAGAGAAGATCAACACATGCTTGTATTGCATGGGTGAGAAGAGTGAGGAGGTACTATTACAAATTAATAGTGAACCAAAAACACTAAAAGAACTGCTTGTGGCATTCGACAACTACTTCTTACCACAAAAGAATATTATATTTGAACGGTTTAAATTTAACACTTGAGTTCAGCAACCAGGGGAGCCCGTTGAAGAATTTATAACAGACCTGCATGCGCTTGCCGAAAATTGTGAATTTCAGAATTTGAAGGATGAAATGATTAGAGATCGCAACAATGGGTATAAATGCTATACGCCGGTTAAAGGTATTATTTCCGCCGGGAAAATGCTTTACGGTAACTGAAAATAACAAATACGAAGGAATGTTACAACAATTTCCTAATCTTATATTTGACAGCTTTGAACGACATTCACAGAGACGTCATCAATTCCGCGGTAGCAGGATACCGTATGAATGTCGTACTTGGAGGTCGTCCACCACCGATAGCAGACGCCGAGAAGATTCTGCCGCGTAAAACAAGAGTCGTTCTGGCACAACTAAGATCAGGATGGAGCAACAGGCTTAATGCCTTCTGGTCCCGCATAGACCGTGCCGTCCTCAACTTATGCCCAGCATGTGGTCAGGGTCCTCATGATACCCTCCACATTTTCAACTGTCCAGACAGCCCTACTTCACTACGTCCAGTAGATTTATGGACCCATCCAGCTGAAGTAGCACTTGATATTGCTACTTCAAATGCTCAAAACCCCGTAGAGTTAAAGAAGGAGTACCTCAGGGCGGGGTCCTGTCGCCGCTCTTGTTTAACTTCTACCTCTCTAAACTCCCAGTGCCCCACAGGCCGTGGAGATAATCTCGTATGCGGACGACTGCACTATATTGGCAACAGGTCACAACGTTGATGAGCTTTGCGGTATGGTAAATGGTTATCTCAAATACAAATTCCTACAGTGAACCAACCGAAAATCTTGGGTGTCACTTTTGATAGCCTTTTTACCTCTCCTCAGTACACGCCACTGCAATCACCCATAAAAGGTCCCCAAAGTACTAGCCGGCAGTACTTGGGGTATGGACAAAGAAACCTTGCTAGCTACCTACAAGATAATTGGTCGGTCAGTTGTTGTTGTTGTTGTAGCAGCAGTGTTTGCCGAGTTGACAGCCCTTGGCCGAGTGAACTCGGGTCATTCCGGTGCGTAGAACCGGCTGTCGTGGGAATGAGTCGGTCAGTGGTCAACTATGCTGATATCCAGTGTAGAAATATTCAAAGCTGTCAAAACGCAGCCTTAAGGACCGTCACAGGCTGCCTTCAAATTACCTCGGAACACCACCTTCACGAGGAAACCAAGGTTCTACCGGTCAAGGAACACAATGTCATGTTGACGCAACGGTTCCTTCTGGGATGTCACCGGAGGAGTCATCCAAACTTCAACATCACACAGTTGGAGTCTCCCCCGAGACATGTCAGACAGGACCTACGGAAATACAGACAGACAGCTTTGAACGACATTCACAGGACGCCATCAATTCCGCGGTAGCAGTAGAGTAAGTTCGGGTAATGTGGTATACATATTTTTTATTTCACTGAATGACTTGAATGAAAAAAATTTTCATCTCGTTGTTTCTAATAACTGAGATAGATTTCTTCAAATCTTCCGCTGCCCATTTTCTTACTTAACCTTTCTTTGGCATATTATATGTTTGAAAGGCTTTAGCTATACATTAGCCGACCACGTGGTTTATTGAAATTATTATAAAATTAAACATATACACTGAATATGCTATATTGTTGCATGTGTTCTTCAATAGCAAAATATTCCCATTTGCCCTGCCAACAATTGGAAGTTATATTTTCGATATGTATACTAAAATGTGTCTCTTTTGTGTCGCAAAAATGTTACTCAGCATATAAAAAAACATTTTACGAAAACAAATTACATTACTATCGAATTATGCTTATCTTAAAGTACATTTTAGTTACAAACAAAGATCCCTAAAAATTAACTAATAGATAATATTAAAAAGTACATTATGATACAAAAACGATCCATTTTAGTATACAAATGAATATTATTTTTGGTCAGTGACAAATTTTACAATAACAAATTACATTAATACCGACTTTTTACTGTTTACATTTTAAAAGAAAGAAGAAGAACATGACAATACTCAGTATATTTATGAATTTTAAAATCATCGGTTGTGTTAAATAAAAAGTGTGTGTTTAAACTTAAGTTTAAATTAAATAGTGATAAATAAAGTTTTATTAAATAATTAGTGATTAATTTAAATTATATTTGTAATTGAAGTGTTTGTTAAAAGTGTAGTATGAAGTTATGGCAACTCTCTTCATGTAAATGTCAAAAATGTATAAACAACTCTGTATTATTGTTAAGTTAACCTTTTTATAAGACACACGTTTTTCTGGAATTCTTTTTGTAACTCTATATATATTAGGGTATTCAATCGATTAACCGTTAATAGGTTAACCGATTAATTTTGTACGGTTAACTGTTCGAATAATTTGAAATTGCCGATTTTCAAATAACAAATAAACCGATTAATTTGTGTCGATTAACCGATTAACCGAAATTCCTTTTTTTTGCACTTTAAATTTGTTTGTATTTATTTTTCCGTTTCAATTCATATACAAATTTCAAATTAAAATTAGATATTTTTGAACATCCAATAAACATGATTATTATGTATAACAACTGACATATTTAATTTACATGTATTTGAAACTTTGTTTGTATTTACATGTATAGATGAAACTTTTTTTTGAAATGAGTCTTTTATCATAACTAAACGAAACTATTAAATTAATCAAAATCTAAAACAATCCAAAAAGGAATATTCTTTATCATGCTTTTGATTTCTCCAACATATACAATCAGCGAGAGAGTTTTTTTCCAAGAAAAGTTGTATTAAATCTAAAGAAAAAATCGTTTAAATTATATTCTTTTTATAAAACATTATTTCAGAAGATCTCACTAAAACCCTAAAAAACTGCAACAACGTCATAATTCAAAAAAGTCGTTTCGTGAAAAACGTCTTTGAATATATATTTGAACATTTTACTATTTCTTAAATAAATTTTCAACAAATCATGAGATTTCAGAAATATAAATAGTAGATGTTAATATCTTTCTAATCAAAAATGATCTCAAATGCCTTATTTGCTGTTTTTTATATTTTTGTACACAAAATTCGTTGTTGTATTTTCAATTTAAAATGAAAATAGAAATTATTCGGTTAATCGAATAACTTTAAATTAACGATTATTAACCGAATAAATCTAAACCTCGATTAATTATTTGCTCGATTAACCGATTAAACCAGAAACCCGATTAATTGAATACCCTAATATATATTGAATAAGGAACCGGCTTTTATTTAATAATACTACATGGTGGCAGCGGTAAAAAGCAAATGAGGATTAAGTCAAAAGGAAGAACACAAACAGAAAATGGCAACGGGAGGAGCAGCGAATGCAACACAGGTGGTCATGATGTCATCGAATATGAACCCTCCGGGTGAATTTAACTTCCAACAACCAGAAAAGTGACCGGTCTGGCGTAAAAGATTTGAAAGGTATGCAACATTATCCAAGTTAGACAGTATTGGTAATGAACAAGAGAAGATCAACACATGCTTGTATTGCATGGGTGAGAAGAGTGAGGAGGTACTATTACAAATTAATAGTGAACCAAAAACACTAAAAGAACTGCTTGTGGCATTCGACAACTACTTCTTACCACAAAAGAATATTATATTTGAACGGTTTAAATTTAACACTTGAGTTCAGCAACCAGGGGAGCCCGTTGAAGAATTTATAACAGACCTGCATGCGCTTGCCGAAAATTGTGAATTTCAGAATTTGAAGGATGAAATGATTAGAGATCGCAACAATGGGTATAAATGCTATACGCCGGTTAAAGGTATTATTTCCGCCGGGAAAATGCTTTACGGTAACTGAAAATAACAAATACGAAGGAATGTTACAACAATTTCCTAATCTTTTCAAGGAAATAGGCGAATTTCGAGGTGATGTTGGAATAAAACTTAAACCCAATTATAAACCGTTTGTACAATCGGTACCTAGAAATGTTGCAGTGCCACTTTTGCCGAGACTTAAGAATGAATTAGATCGTTTAATTAAACAGAAAATTATAGAACCTATGGAAGAGGTCACGGAATGGGTAAGCCCGATTGTTGTAGTACCTAAACCAAACAATGAGATACGTCTATGTGTTGACTATACACAATTGAACAAGGCAGTAATGCGTCCATATTTTTCTATTGAAAAAGTTGAGATGAAACTGGCTAGAATTAAGAAGGCAAAGTATTTTTCAAAGATTGATTGTAATAAGGGTTTTTATCAAATTAAGCTTCGTGAAGAGTGTCAACATTTAACCTGTTTTATATGTCCCTTTGGCAGATTTGTATTTAAACGATTACCCTTCGGAATTTCATGTGCTCCTGAGTACTTTGTGACAAAATTTAGTCAAATATTAACAGGAATTGAAAATTTGTTAATGCACATTGATGATATACTTATATTTGGGGATACGAAGGAGTCACATATTAACGTTAATGATAGTATTGGAACGTTTGTCTCAAGAGGGAATTACCATTAACAGAAATAAATCGGTATTTGGTGTTGAAAAAGTTACATACCTGGGATATGTGTTGTCAAAGAATGGCGTATCAGTAGATCCTGAAAGGGAGGAGTCGATTATTAAATTTCCAAAACCAACGTGTAAAGTTGAAGTCCAAAGATTCTTAGGAATGATAAATTACCTTGCAAGATTCATAGAAATGAGATCTTCTGTACTTGAACCACTAAACTCATTAGTGGGGAGCAGTGAATTTGTATGGTCAGCAATACAAGATAAATCATTTAATGAAATTAAGGAACTTATTTCCAATTCTCCTACATTATCGTTTTTTGATCCAGAGAAACAAATCGTAATCAGTTCTGATGCATCGAGCTACGGACTAGGAGCATGTCTTATGCAAATAGATGGAATTTCTAATAAGAGACAACTCGTGGCATATACATCAAGGAGTATGACGGATACTGAAAGGAAGTACTTCCAGATTGAACGTGAAGCTCTAGCTTTGGTGTGGGCAGCGGATAAATTTTCAGAATACATTAATGGTGTAAATGTTATATTTGAGACAGATCACAAGCCCTAGTTCAGCTTCTTCAGACGAAACCAATTGACACCTTAAGCCTAAGGATACAAAGATTTAGAATGCGTCTTATGCGATATACGTATGAAATTGTGTATATTCCAGGAAAGGAGCTAATTATAGCGGATGCGTTATCCAGAAGCCCTTTGAAAATTGAAGGAAAATCACAGGAACTGGAAGACGAAATTGAAATGTATGTTAATTTTATTTCTGGATGTTTTCCAGTAAAAGATCACTACTTAGAGAAAATAAGAACTGCTCAAAGGAATGAGCAGTTCGGGTTTTTTGCTACAGTGGATGGCCATCGAGAAATCAAATACCAGAGATTATGGTTCCGTATTACCAATATAGAAATGATATATCTGTTGTGGAAGATCTGGTATTGCATGGTAGTAGGATAATAATAAAATTTATTGATTGAAATCATTAACCGACCTGATGGTAATTGAAAGGTTAAAAATGTACTTCGCTACTTTTGGAATTTGCTCCGTCTTACGAACGGACAATGGAACCCAATTTGACTCCTATAATTTTAGGAAATTCTGCGAAAATTATAACATCACCCACAATTCGAATAGCCCTTATTTTAGTCAGTCAAATGGAGCAATAGAAGCGGCAGTGAAGGTTGCAAAATCTCTCCTGTACAAAAATAATGATAAGTATTATGAAGCTTTGCTTATTTACAGATCTACACCCTTGGAAAACGGATTTTCACCAGTGGAACTTATGATGGGCCGTAAAATTAAAACACATTTACCAGTATTGCCGAAATTATTGAACGTAGACAACCAGAAAGTTATTGAACGTGAAGAGAAAATTAGAGAGAGAAATGAAATGAATTACAACAAGAGACACAAATCTAAAGAACTAAAAGAAGGGGAACGAGTTTGGATAACAGATCTAAAGAGCTATGTTATCATCATGGAGAAATTAGAATATCCGCGCTCTTATTTGGTAAAGACGGACAAAGGCACATACCGAAGAAATCGTTGGCATCTGATACCTGCTAGGATGGAACAACATCAAGATTACGATTACTCGGGTGAAATTAGTTTTGATGATGAGATTAATATTAATAGGGATTCTGATACTCAGGGGGAAAGTGGGAACGAGAATACAGTTCCCCAGAATGAAGTGGGTGAAATTGGGGCTGGATCCTCAGGTATTTCTAGAGCTGGTAGGAAAATAAACCTACCTTCTTACTTAAATGATTATATAGTTGACTAAAAGAAGGGGATGTAGTATGAAGTTATGGCAACTCTCTTCATGTAAATGTCAAAAATGTATAAACAACTCTGTATTATTGTTAAGTTAACCTTTTTATAAGACACACGTTTTTCTGGAATTCTTTTTGTAACTCTATATATATTGAATTAAATAAACACATGAATATGCGTTATTGAATAAGGAACCGGCTTTTATTTAATAATACTACAAAAAGTGCAATAGTTAGTGCAATAACTAGTGAATTTTTTTTTAAATGTAAATACGTATTCCAATTAATTAGTGAAACTTATTTTATATAATTTTTATAAGTTAAGTTATATCATTATTTTATTTATTTTTAATGTAAATAAGTATATGCATAGTGTTTACATAACTGGAATGCAATAAAATATTTCCATTTTAATGCAAGAAGCAGAATTGGAAACATTATCTTCTCTCTGGACACTTTTTAGACATAAATTTAGATATAATAATAATACACTAAATGGTTTTAAGTGATGTTCGTCAACTTATCGACCAGTAACTCAGTCAGTTTTTGTCCGATTTAAATTTTTGACGTTTTTAGAAAGAAAATTGATTACGCTTTAAAATGTCGTGCATTTTTTTATATATTTGTAAGTTATAGGTATTCATGGCTATTCCTGTTCTCGCATTCACCATTCACCCTATTTTTTAAAGCATAATTACAACAATATAATATAAAATAAAATTTCAAAAATTATATAATTAATATTAAAAAAATCACGTGTAAACATTTATAATTAGTAGTTCTGAGAAAATTAGATACTATTGTTGTAATTATGCTTTCAAAAATAAGGTGAATGGTGAAAGTGAGAACAGGAATAACCCTGATTGTTTTTCTTAAGAATATTTAAGTAGCTCTTCATTGCTTATTTTGCTAAGAAAGCTTATACAAATTTATAGCAATGTATAAAGAAAATTTAGTTCTTAACAAAACATAGTTTTATTCAACTTTTCATCAATACGTTTTTTAGTAAAATATTTGTAGATTTTTTAATTTACAAGTAAATTTTTTCGAACTTATTCAAAAAAGTTTACAAACTTTTGCAAATTTGAACCGATTTTAACAAGTAATGTCTCATCTTTTTAAGTTTAACCATGATACAACAACATAAGGTACACCCAGTAGAAAATAAATTCTCAATTATACAATTCTTGTAACGTCAAACAAAAGAAAATATAAAAAAATATGAAAAAAAACAAAATCAAAGTTTGACGTTATAGGGCTAAATAAGAATCCCTAGTGATTCTACTTTCTATCATGAGTTTAACTAAACTTAAATTGGTTCGGTTCAGTCCGTCATATACATACATATTTATATTATTAAATACTAAAAACACTGCTACTTTATTTCGTTTTTGAGCTTACGGATTTTGGCCAATTCCAAACCTAGAGCTTTGTAAACAATTTTGAAAATTTTTACAAACTTCCTATACATTTTTTCGTATTAATATTTCAGCTCTAATCAGCTCGAATGCCATTCGGTTTCTTTCCTTAGTATAAAGATTGTTTATAATAGTAAAAAATCTTTTACAAAAAGCTTTGCTTACTGGTATTGAAAATACGAAACATACATCTTTTCTTAAATTCTCGAATTCATTCCTTTCACCTTTGGTAAAAAAAATAGGACCATATGATTTGACAAATCTCTTGGTATTTTTTTATAATCTTCACGATGGCTGCAGTAATCAATATATGTATAGTTTATCGTTATCTATTTCTTCAGATATTTGAAGGTTTTGCGGAAGTTTTTGTAAATCTTCCCAAGAAAATGTTTTTTTTTAAATTTAAAAATAACGATTTTCTAAACAGCTGACCGCTGCTTTTAAAAAGTCTTCTACTTCAGTCTTAAAAGTTTTTTGTTCATTAGGCGAAATTTTTTCAAAATACTGTTAACTTTGGAGCCAAAAAATTTGTCAGTTATTCTACTTTTGAGGGTATTTATAAGTACGGTCATTATATCGAGCAACACTAAAACTGTACAAGAATCATTCTCAAGAGCTAAAATAGTTGTATGTTTTGCATAAAATATAAAAATGCTTCTGATAATCCTTAACTTTTACATTCTTCTTCATTGACATCATTATCAGAAATTCCACATGACACGTATTCTCATAAAACTTTTTGGTATTTATTTTTTCCATTCTTCAAAAAATACATACACATTTTTGCATAAGTTATTACTGTGTACTAATTAGTAGTAAGTAAATTTGAAGTAATAAATAATACAGATATTATTGTCGAAAATTTCAATTTAGCTGGACAAATGAAATTTTAGCTTGAAACAGGACAGGCATCAAAAGTCCAGCCAGGCTGGCAACCCTAAATGGTACCCAATGTTAATTTTCTGAGATCATAAAAATCTTAAGCTTGGTACCGCTACTCCTATGCTATTAATTTTCACATTACCTACCGCGTAAAACAAGAGTCGTTCTGGCACAACTTAGATCAGGAGGTAGCAAGATACTGAATGTCATTTGGTTCCGCATAGACCGTGCCGTCCTTAACTTATGTCCAGCTTGTGGACATGGTCCTCATGACACCCTCCACATATTTAACTGTTCAGCCATAACTACTTCACTTCGGCCTATTGATTTAAGGACTCATCCTATTGATGTAGCACAATTTCTTGGACTTGAACAAAATGCAGAACCCCCAGAACACCCAGATTGATTATTGAACAATCTTGTATGCTGCTACAACAATAACAACAATCACACGAAGAGTGGTCAAAAAATTAGAAGAAACTGGGTCGGTTATGTACAGTAAAACTCCTGTGTGTCAACGTATCGGTCGGTCTCTTGAAAACATTGCTGCTGTAAACGAGTGTCGCCGAAAACCCGAAAACATCGTTCTCAACAACTTAAAATTTCAAGAAGCACTACGCATCGACCTCCACCTTCAACTTACTCATGAGCTCAAACCAGCAGACCATGGAAGCGCTGGCAATTCGTTCAATGGGTAATGGAGCAAAGTGGAGTCAATGCCAATTTTTCGAAAAAAAAGTCATCTCCCATGAAGCGCATTTTAAGCTGAATGGCTTCGTGTATACAAAAAATTTTCGAATTTGGTGCTCAGAAAATCGTCATGCAATCAATGAGAAACAAATGCACCCACAATGAGAAACTGTTTGGTGCGGATTTTGGTTAGACAGCGAGATTGGGCTTTACTTTTTTTGAAGATGACGCCGAAATAGACTACAGCATTCGTTACAGGAACATGATAACGGAGTTCTTGTGGCCTCAACTGGACGGCATGAATCTGGACAACATGTGGTTTCATCAAGACGGTGCCACTTGCCACACCGCGAATGCAACAATCGATTTATTGAAGCAACGATTTCAAGATTAAATTATCTCAAGAAATCAAATCCCAGATCCAACGCGTCATCGGTGAGATACAGCCACATCTCTGTGAAAAAGTCATGGATAATTTTATGAAAAGTGTAATGGTCTATATTTTATTCTATACTTAATCTTTACAAACCAATAAAAAAATCACAACTATCTCAAAAATACGTGCTTTTATTTTAAAACGAAAAAATGCATTCTTACTGAGACACCCTTTATAATGTATATTTCATCTTATTTTAATAGAAATATTTGCTTTTTATTTTAAGGCTGGCAAATTGAAGCATCGCCCCAAATACGATACTTCACTAAATGAAAATTGCACCGGAATTGGATCAAACTTGAGAAGCATTGTTATATTAGCTGTTTTAATGATATTAATGATGTTTGCTGTACACTGTACATGGGTTACTAGCAATGCTTATTCTAGCCCTTCAATTGTTCTGGCATTCCACAATAGTCAAGACGGGTATTTCTTTAAAATAATTTTTTACTGAACAATTTTAAAATATGTATCTTTTTCATTAGATCCCGAAATATATTAGACGATTTTAGAGAAGCATATTATTGGCTATCACAAAATACTGAAGATGATTCCAGAATTATGTCTTGGTGGGACTATGGCTATCAAATAGCAGGAATGGCAAATAGAACTACACTTGTCGACAATAATACATGGAATAATAGTCACATTGCTCTTGTTGGAAAAGCAATGTCATCTACGGAAGAGAAGTCCTACGAAATAATGACTTCGCTGGACGTGGATTACGTTCTTGTAATATTTGGAGGTGTGATAGGATATTCTGGAGATGATATAAATAAATTTTTATGGATGGTTCGAATTGCCGAAGGTGAACATCCAAAAGATATAAAGGAAAGTGATTATTTTACAGAACGCGGAGAATTTCGAGTAGATTCTGAAGGTGCTCCTGCACTTTTAAACTGTCTGATGTACAAATTGAGTTATTATAGATTTGGCGAATTGAAGTTAGATTACAGGTAAATAAATCAAATATTAATCATATGACTACTTATTAGGGTATCCAAACTATTATTTTTTTCTTTTGTTCGAATAAAACGAATAATCAAATAAGATACATATATTAACTGTGCGAATAATTTAAATATTTAAAATTAATTATTCGAAAAATTGAAATTTTTAAATAAATTAGTATATTAAAAGTTATTGCCTTCGTTAGGTTAGGTTAGGTTTAGAAGGGTGTACACTAAGTGTACTTCCACCCAGAGACCTTGAGGTCCATTG
>NC_088780.1:75939676-75944676 GCF_958450345.1 Calliphora vicina
AGCATCCTCTTCTACTTCACCACTGCAATATGTACAGAACGGGTCCCTATCATGTTTAAACCGGTATAAGTATGATTTGAAACAACCGTGACCACTTAACATTTGTGTTAAATAAAAATTTAGATCACCATGTTTCCTGTCGAGCCAGACTTTAATGTCTGGAATTAACTGGTACGTCCACCTCCCTTTACAGGATGTTGTCCAACGCATCTGCCAGTTGGCAACACTTATTCCCCTCGCCACTTCATGAGTGTTAGCATTGACCACCGTTTCCGCAGTTGGTGTCGCATATACCGATTCCCGAGCTTGAATGTCTATTGGCATTATACCAGCAATAACAAAAGCTGCCTCATCTGAAACGGTGCGGAAGGCACAGCACACACGCAAGGCAGAAAGCCTATAAATAGAGGTAAGAAGTTTTGCATAGGATGCAAACTTCAACGAGTCTGACCATATGGAAGATGCATAAAGGATTGTGCTTTTCACGACCTCAGTTAACAGTTTCCTTTGTAGATATTTTGGACCCCTTGTGTTCGGCATTATTCTGGATAACCTCAGACATGTTTCCTTGGCCTTAGAGCTTACATACTGTAGATGATCCTTAAACGAGAGACGACAGTCAATCATAATACCGAGATACTTGAGAAAAGGCTTCGTCTGTATACAACATGTTCCAATATTGAGTGTTAACGTTTCCCTGGATTTACGACTACTAACTAGTATCGCTTCAGTCTTATGGTCAGCTAAGGTTAGTTCCACGGAGCACAACCAGGATCGCACGATTTGTATACTTGCATTGGTAACCGTTTCTGCTTCCTGTAGCTCTTTTGCCACACACACTAATGCTATATCATCCGCAAAACCAACGATTGAAACCCTTTCGGGTAGCTTTAGCCTTAAAACACCGTCGTACATCACGTTCCATAACAAGGGACCAAGAACTGATCCCTGGGGAACGCCCATCGAAACTCTGTACTGTTCTGTTCCCCTATCAGTATCGTAGATGAGGATTCTGTTTCGGAAGTAGTCCTTTATCAAGGCCAACAAATATGGCGGGATATTCAATCTAGTAAGAGCGTTTACTATGACTTCCCAGTTCGCAGTATTGAAAGCATTTTTTATATCTAGAGTTACCACAACGCAGTACTCCTTTGCTCCATTCCTCCAGCACTTGCCTTCAATTGCTTTATATGCTGTTTCTACAACAACGTTAATGGCATTGACAGTTGATCTCGCTTTCCTGAAACCAAATTGGTTATCCGATAGACCACCGACGGCTTCGATAAAAGTTTCCAACCTTTTGCAGATGATGCTCTCTAATAGTTTTCCGCTTGTGTCTATCATGCAGAGCGGTCGATAAGAGGACGGATCGGCTAGGGGTTTCCCTTGTTTTGGCAATAAAACAAGTTTCTGTTTTTTCCACATTGATGGAAAGATCGCTCGCTTCAGACACCCATTTATGAGGGATGTGAATTGATCTGGGCAACATTTAAATGCCTCTTTTAGGACCAGGTTTGGGATACAGTCCAATCCTGGGGCTTTTTTGTCCTTAAATTTCAATATTGCTTCCTCGATTTCAGCATATGTCACGGGAGGGTAGTAATATGTATCTTCACGAGTGGGATGATCCCAAGTAGTCGGCCTCCCAGGAGGGAAAAGATGTTCTACAATTTTCTTAAGTGCTGACTCCTCTGTAGTAGCTGATGAGTTGAAACATTTAAGTTTCTTTGTTACCAATTTATAAGCAAGTCCCCATGGGTTATCCTCAAGGTCATCACAAATTTGGAGGAAACATCTTCTCTTACTTCTGCGTATTGATAATTTGAGCGATTTTCTCTTAGCCTTATACGTTTGGTGATGACTTTCGTTTTCTGGTCTACCTCTTGTTCGCGTATATAGTCGTCTGGCTCGTACACATTCCGAACGCAATTGAGCTATTTCTCCATTCCACCAATAGACTGGTTGCTTGTTTATTTTGTTTCTGTTATTTTTCCTTCTCACCATTGACGCATCACATGCTTTGGTAATTTCGTTCACAAATTGTTTTGCCATAGCTTCGGGTGGGCCATGTAGATTCATATCCTCGATAGTGGTTCGGAATACATCTTTATCAAGAGTGTCAACTTTCCAACCTAATAATCTTGAAGTCTGCCTGTTGACAGGTGCTGCTGGTTGCTCAGGTGCTAAGTCTACAATTATAGCATAGTGATCACTGTGCGTATATTGATCACACAATCTCCAGTTAACTCGTCCTATAATATTGCTGCTAGCAAAAGTTATGTCAATAATTGATCCTCTACCACCTCTATTAAAAGTTTGTTCATTTCCCGTGTTCATCAACACCACTCCAAGCACGGAAAAAGCTTCAAGTAGAATCCGTCCTCTTTCATTTGTACGGGGACAACCCCAGTCAGTAGCCCATGCATTAAAATCACCTGCTATTAGTATACGATTTCTAGAGGTCGCGTCTGAGACAATGTTGTCGACAATTCCTTCGAATTCTCCTATTGTGTATCTCGGTGGAATGTAACAGCTATAGATATAAATTCCGGATACTTTGGCTCGAGTAAATCCACAATGACTTGTTATTGTGTCCTGCAGTATTAATTTGCTGACCGACCAAATTGCTGAAGTATTTGAACTGTCGGAGACCCAGCTTGGAGATTCAATATTACGATGTTGTTCACTAAGGATCGCAATGTCAACATTTAAGTCACGCACATTTTGTTTAAGCAGCTCTTGGGCGGCTTGGCAATGGTTGAGGTTAAGTTGGAGAATTCTCATTTTCTAGTTTTTAGTAACTGAAGTGCCTTCTGATAGTATGGGCAAACTGGACATCCTGTAACATGATCATTACTGGTGTTAGTAGCTACTCCACTACAGAGTATACACACGGGGTTTCCCGTACAGGTTTTAATTTTGTGACCAGTTTCACCGCATCGTAGGCATTTTCCAGAATGATCATATTGGCTTCTGCAATTGAAAGCTGTATGACCAAAATCTAAACATTTAAAGCATCTTCTCGGCGATATCTTCTCCCGTATTCGACACCGAACCCATCCAATGCGGATTTTGTCAGCTTCCAACATCCGGTTTGCCAATCCTGCACTTAGGCAAATGGTGGCCGTTTGTGTACCCCCATAAGCCTTCCGCAAAGATTTAATTGCAGAAAGTGATAGAATCTCGAATTCCTCGGAAAAGTTCACCAATGCATCGAGTACATCTTGTCTATCAGTGACCTCGTCAATATCTCTTATCTCGAGAGCTATTTCGTGGGTCAATGCTCGGACTTCTGCCGTCGTGCCAAGGACTTCTTCAATCTTGTGTCTAAATTCACATGTGTTCTGATGAGCAGGTTTGTTTAGTTCCAGGAGTAATTCACCTTTCGCAGTTTTCCTTATATTATTGACATTTTGGCCAAGTATATCTAAATTAGGGTCACTTTTTACCTTCTTAAGTATGTCAGCATACGAGATATCCCCACATGTTTGAATAACAAGGGCATCTGGCCTGGCTGATTTTCGACTACTCATTGTTTTAGTTGATTTCTTCCTCTTTTTAGCTTTTGGACGAACTTTGACCCAGTCAGCGTTGGCCTTATCCTTCTCTGATGATTCGGCTATGGTTTTGCTCGATTTGGGAGTTTCTACTTCATTATCCGTTTCTTTCCGTATGGTATCCTTTTTCTTTTTAGGTTTGTTCTCCTTTGGGCTGAAAGTTGTGTTTTCTCTCTTCCGTTTTGGAGTTCCTATTTGAGATGGCTTCGGCCATACTATTTCCTCTGTTTGGGTTTCCGTGTTAACCAGTACGGGTTTGCCAGTTTTTGCATGTGCACTTTTACCCTCATCAGGAGCATTTACCTCATCTGAGGCCTGCAGGTACAATGCTTGTATTTGACGAGTAATCGTGTGAATATCCTTGTGAATATTCGAGCGGGGTCTAATAAACTCAACTAGCTCCGATATTTTATCCCCTAGCTTACTAAGACAGTTTCCTTGTGGCTTGTCGCTACTCTTTCCGCATGTTTCCGCCAAGTTTGTAGGCGGTGATCTTACTATCACCGAGTTCCTCTTGAATGGGTTTATTTCACCTTCTCCTTTACGCGATTCCTCATTATCTTGTGTTTCCTTTTTACGTTTATTCTGTTCATTTGTATTCATGTCTATTGGTCCAAACTCAGAGCCGCTATCTCCATTTGTTGTGCAGTTGCGTTTTGATCCCATGGTTATCTTTGCATGCAGGGAGGCCATGCGATGGGTTGGTACGAGATCCTTATGAGATCACATGCCAGTGCCAGATCCGCGTTAGTCGGGAAAATCAACCGAGCCTGCACCGCCAACTTAACGGCGACAAATTTTGAGCGCACTCTGAGACCTGCCAGGTTTTAAGAGGAGGAGGCGGTTGTGACATTAACCTGAAAGCCATTTCAGAGGAGTTTCACCTCCTCTTACTAAAGTTTCAGAATATCACAGACCGTCGGCCCAGGGTTCGTCTGATCCATATCGTTTTCCAGTAATACCTTAATTAAGATCGTGCTGGTCTTGATCTTAATGCCTTTCAGCGGGAGACTTTTCGGGGGTGTGTCAGAGACGTATCCATTCTTGCAAGGAATCGTAACAGCTCTAGTGCCTTTCGACGGAGTTCATATTCGGGGGTTTGTTATACAGCTCCAAGGTTGCAACTGGGGTTAACCGCGGAGTCGTCAATCTCCTAGCAACACCTCTCTAGAGGGTTCCCCTTGCGGCTGGGCACATAATTTAGGGCGGTGTCCACTCGCCCTGTCACAGGTTTTCTCAGAGCACTTGCACCATTTTGGTACGCTCTCCACACCTGCCGAAACTCAGGGTCCGCGGGGTCGTTAATCCCGATATTCTCTCCAGAGAACACCCTTGCGGTAGTATGTATGTATGTATGTATGTATGTATGTATGTATGTATGTATGTATGTATGTATGTATGTATGTATGTATGTATGTATGTATGTATGTATGTATGTATGTA
>NC_088780.1:78287672-78351414 GCF_958450345.1 Calliphora vicina
TAAGCTTTGTTAAAGCAACTCAATTTCTATTGCCGGAGTATACATAAGTACAGTGGTGGCCACCAATTTAACCTTCGCTTTACCAATACCCACCCGGGTGACCACATCGATTTTATTGGTTTAATATTTTTTTAATTTTGTTTCGATTTAAATGAAATTTGTACACTGAACAAATTCTAGAGTTCTATAGAATTTAATAGAACCATTTTAAACTTTTTATAAGGTTTTTTCAATTTTTTAAAATTTCGTTCGTCGCATATATTTATAGAAGTGTAGTGTCACCCGGGTGGGTATTGGTAAACCATGTACATAAAAAACCTTTGGTAAAGCGAAGGTTAAGACAAATACTTGAATTTTTTTCATCAACTGAATTTTAAGTGTGATAGAGCCAAAATAAAAGGACATCTAAGTGTATGAAATTTATTATTAATGTTTCTAGTTTCTGAAAAATGTTTGGAAAAATCGGTAAAACATATATGGACAAAGATATGTGGAAATACGTTGACCCACCTCAGCGAACATCCGGTGTTAATAACATGATATGAGCGAAACTAATGGAACTAAAAATACGAAATTTGGTCCGAATATTTTATAATAATAAAAATATAATGATATAAATGTGAGAAAATATGTTTATTTAAAAAAAAATTTTTTTGGTCAAGTTGTAGAAAAATTTTATGTGTTCGTGGTGAATATGTGTGAATTGACACAGTCGAATAAAACACACTTGTGTGTTAAAACAGTCCACATTCATACATATTTGAAATAATAATTGACAATCACGTGGAATTTAGCAAACAATTTTTGTCTTAAATTCCTGGCCACCACTGTATGTATTTATGTGAATATTTAATAATTATTGGACATATTATTTAACTAATATAATTGTTTATTATAGAAGCGTTAATCGAGTATAGGCATCTACATCTATTAATCAAATTGGACCCCGAGCAGATATTCGTGAGAAGCCTTTTAAGAAGTGGAACAAGACAGTGTGTATTTTAAAAAGGTTTAGTTTATGGTAATTAATTTTGTTAATTATTTATTTTTAAGTTTATGTTTTTCAATTTAGTACAAATATAATCCTGAAAACGCCTTCTGCAAACAACAATAGTTGTTTATGTAAACATTTATGTATGAATAATGCTTGTAAAATTGTATATTGAATAAATTTTTTTAATATTAAAAAAAATCTTTTATTTAATTCTCTGATGAATGAAGAAATTGAACGCATCTGATATAAAACTAAACTCTTGTTCAGTATTGCAAAAATTAAACGAATATAGTTAAAATATGAACGCCCGTTTACTTTTGCACAAGCACGTTCAATGTAAAGCTGAACGTTTTATTCGGGTTTCTACTACATTCATAATGGGTGCAAAAAACCTAAGAAATATTCAGAAAAACTAAACGTTTGTTCAGTTTTTTACTATTTAATTATTTCTGTGTATAAAAAAACACTAGGCAATTTAGTTGAACAAATATCTTGTGTTTGTATATGCAAGAGGAAACTCATTTAAAAACAAATATTTATTGCGTTATGTAACAGAAATCTAATTATAAATGTATTTGAAGTGTTTGTTTAATATTATTTTACATTTATTCATTTGAACAATTACAATATTTGTGTATTTTGAGTTTCATTTCTTTTGTTTACATTTGAAAATTTACAATCATATGTTTTAAACATATGTTTCTATTTTGATATTTTTTACTGTACAAAAAATGTGCAGTAACAAATATCAAGTTCTCTATCAACGAACATTCACTTTTAACATTCTCTTGCTCTCTCCTTACAAGTTTTTAAAAGTAAACGAACGCAATCCCGTAACTTCCAGTAATAATTTATACACTCAAAATATTATGTAGTTAAATTCAACAGAAAAATCATTGTTAACAACTATAATTTTATTTAAAAAACGGATCGCCAACATTTCATTTGAATTAACGGAGTTTTCCAGTTATTTTTTAATGTTGATTTTATAACTGACAATTTATGTAAAAATAACTGGTTATTGCTTTATTTTAACTGACAAAAAACAAACTACAATACAAATAACTGATTTTTATATTATTTTTTTTTTATATTTTTATTTGTGATCTATTTTCAAAGAAACATTAAGCAAATATGTATTTTAAAAATTTAACAATTAACTTAAATTATTGAGGTCCAGTGAACTCAATAAACAAAAAAATATACAGTTATATATAAATGTATTATTTTATAAATAAATTATTATAATATTCTCTATTTTCTAAAAGGGAGATCAAGTACATGATATCTTTTAAGTCTTTTTATTTCATCGCTATCATTATTTAAAAGATTAATGGCTAAAATATTAGAATGGCTGCTAAGTCTATGAAGATATCTGTCGGTGAATTTATTTATTTCTTCTTTGATAGTTGGTATACCAAGATCACGGTGTATATTTCCATTATTCATAAACCAATGAGCATTCGTAAGTAATCTCAACGTTTTGGACTGATATCTTTGCAGAATTTCGATGTTTGAATTACTTGCCGTTCCCCAGAGATGTACTTCGTAAGTTCAAACTGGTTTAATTATAGTTTTATATAATATAACTTTGTTTTCTAAAGTTAAAGTTGATTTGGGACCTAAAAGCCAATACATTTTCATTGTTTTATTGCTTGCGTTTCATTTTAATGTGCTCACTCCAAGTTAATCTTCTGTCTAGGTGAAGTCCTAGGCATTTCACATGCTTTGACTGTGGAAGAGTTATTCCGTTTAAGGATACTGGGGGCAATCATTTTTTCTAAGTGTGAAAGTTACATGAACTGACTTTTCTGTATTTACTAGGGTATTCAATTAATCGGGTTTCTGGATTAATCGGTTAATCGAGCAAATAATTAATCGGGGTTTAGATTTAATCGGTTAATAATCGGTTTATATTAAATTATTCGATTAACCGAATAATTTCTATTTTAATTTTAAATTGAAAAGAAAAACACGAATTTTGTATACTTATATAAGCATTTTCTTACTAAAAAGAACAAAAACATAAAAAACAAACAAAACATAATAATTCAACAAAACAATAAATAAAAATATACACATGTGAGTTCCTTTTTTAGATTTTAAGGAGATCTTCTAAAATAATCTTTTAAAAAAAGAATGTAATTTAAATGCTTAAATTTTAAACGATTTTTTTAAGTTTTAATTAAACTTGACTTGTAAAAACTACCTCACTGATTGTAGATTTGGAAAAATAGAAAATAAGGCACGATAAAAAGTATCCAATTTCTCAGTTCTTTTTTTAGTTTTTTCTAAGCATATTTTTTTAGATTTTGAATACTTTAATAGTATCGTTAAGTTCTGATTAAAGACTCGTTTCAGTAATGTCTTTAGTTTCGTCTATTACCATGTCGTCCTTCAACTCATTATCACAAAGTTCATCATAGAATATTCTAGAAAAAATGTCATTTCCAAATTCCTTAGTTTCAGTTTCCGTACTATACTTCAAATAACTATTGCTAGAAGGGAATGTTCACGAGTTAAGAAATTAAATTTTAAAAAATAATTCTGTATAAAGTGCAAAAAAGAGACATTTCGGTTAATCGGTTAATCTACACAAATTAATCGGTTTATTCGTTATTTGAAAATCGTCAATTTTAAATTATTCGAAATTTTTGGCATACCACCACGTGATGGCCAATGTTATATATGTAATGAAAATCATTTTTTTAGGTCATTTGGAATCAAAAACATCACGCACCAACACTAATTTCTAAAATAAACCAATTTTTTTTTTTCTCTGGAAAATTATATAAATAATTTCTTTTTTTGTTGCAAGTGTGAGGGATACTAAAATTATCTTTAGAACTATGTCCGCAGTTATTATTAATTATAAAAATAACTTAACGAAGGAATAAAATGTGTTGTATTTTAAAATATTTAATGAAAACTTTATTGCGTTTGGTGCGTGAACTTTTTTCACAACCGCGAAAAAATAATAACATGGTTTTTCATATTTTTTAATGCTCTATTCGACTATGCTATGCCAATTTGCATATTTGTAAAAAATGTCAATAGTTATATACCTAATATACAAGGGAGCAGGAAGTAACTTTTTTAATATATACAATAATCCTGAATGCCACACCCTATCAAAGGCCTGTTTTATATCCATAAATACAGCACAGCAGTAAAGTTTGCGTACTAGAGCATTATATATAACATCGACAATCCCGTGACACTGTTCTGGTGTACCATGTTTATGTCTGAATCCAAACTGATGTTCAGGTATAATATTTTGTTGTACCATGTTTATGTCTGAATCCAAACTGATGTTCAGGTATAATATTTTGTTGTTCTAACACTGGAAGTATTCTTTCCAGAAGTAATTTTTCAAAAATTTTTTAAAGTATCGGCAGTAAGTTTATTGGTCTATAATAGATAATTAAATGTTCTTGTTTATTAGGTTTAGGAATCATAATAATTACAGCATACTTCCATTGAGATGGAAAATGATTCAATCTTAACACCGAATTAAATAATGTGGTTAGAAAAATTATACATTTTTGGACAATGATTTTTGAGCAAATGCCATATTATTAAGTTTATTAATCACCTTTTGAACTTCAGAAGGGGTAATGCGTTTAATTGGAAGACTCATTTGACACGCGACATCTTGAAATTGTTCAATTTCATCCTTCTGTGGATGCTGATTTAAATCAAACGGTTGAAAAACGTTTTCTAAATGTTCCTTAAATGCATTTGCCTTAGACAGATCAGATCTACACCAAGTCCCATTAGCATCTTTTAGAGGAATATTCCTTTTTGTTAAGGTATTTTGTAGCTTTCCAGAGGTTGTACTCATAATTTCCAGTTGCATCCAAATGTTTCAAGAAATCCTTAGTAGCTTAATTTTTAAATTATTTTAGGCGCCTTTTTAAATAATAAGATGCATTATTTAGATTGTGTTTATCTGAGGGATTTCTGGTTCTTTGGTATATTCTCCGTAAGTATCTTTTATTCATTATGAAATTTCTAATTTCGTTAGATATTATTACCTATTGCCATTTGGTGATGTAAACATTGGTGTGGATACAAATGCCGATTCACAAATTAGATTATAAAATGCTTCTACAGCATCTTCCAACTCATAACCGGTTTTTAATGGTATATTAAGGTTAATGTTATTTTCTATATTATTAGCAAACTGATGAACATTTGTTTTATTGGTAAAGATATTCTTTTTTGTTGCTTCTAGTTCAATATGAGTATTGAAATTAACTATGATTGGAGTATGATCCGAACTTAAGTCATCATTGTCTAAAATAAATCGAAAAGATCCGGAATTTTATTTGGGTCACTAGGCCAGTATGTAGGTTTTCCTGTAGAAAGCGGTGAGTAGTGATTCTTTAAAATGCATTTGTACAGTTCTTTTCCTTTTGGGTTTGAGAAACGTGAGCCCCACCTTGGATGGTTTGCGTTAAAATCGCCCCCAACAATAAACTTAGGTCCAATTTTATGAAAAAAATCTTCGTACTGCTGACATTTTACACAATACCTAGGTTGATATATTGAATATATATTAGAAAATAATTGTTGCATTTAATTTTTATTCTAGCTGCTTGCAGATATTGATTTAAAATATGTTTTGCTTTTGAAGTGAGTCTCTGATACTAAAAATATATCTATATTGTTGTTTTTAAGAAATACTTCAGTCTCGTTTTTATGACTGGAAAGCCCGTTGGCATTCCATATATATTATTTTAACTAACAAAAAACAAACTACAAAACATTAGTAACGAATATTTTATCAGTTATTTTTAACTGACATATTTCTACCTACAAAATCATTAAAAACTACTGTCCTATAATTTATTTTAAACTAGCTTGACCCGGTGCGCTTCGCTACCCCTGTCGTAGTAAAATAAGAAATATATAGCCTATTGACGCTTCCCAGTAAGGGTCTATCTACGTTCCAAATTTCAGTAAAATCAGTTCAGCCGTTTAGGCGTGATGCTCAAACAAATAAACAAACCAACAAACAACCTTACAAATACATTTATATATTTGGGGCATTTCATGTCAAGTGAACCAACTTTTGAAATCGATGTCTTCCGATCGGGATGAAATTTGCACCAAGGTTAGCTCTATTGGATAGTAACTCAGACACAATTTTTCAACAACATCGGTCGAGAACTCTCTGAGTTATAGGGGGTAAAATTTTGACAATTTGGTCAAACAGGGGTTTTTTCTTATCCATGTAACTTATTACCTATTGTTCTTAGCAAAATGTGTCCCAAATAGTATAGATAGCTATTTCTTCGATCTTTCGAAAAAAAATATTTAAAAAAAAAAATAAAAAATTTTTAATATTTTTTTTTCGAAATCAAAAACTTTTTTGACTTTTTTTTTTTTTTTTTTTTTTTTTTTTCTTAAAATAAAGCTTAGATATTTTCCTTGAACACCTACTTGGTCGCTTAGTGGGATGCGAGTGGGATATCTATCAAAATAAATATTTTGTAACTCAAAACATAAAATTTTTGACTTTTTTTGCAAAATCAAAAACTTTGTTGACTTTTTTTTTTCAAAATGGACCCTTTTTTAATCTTTTTTTTTTAGGTCAAACAAAAGCTTAGATATTATCCTTGAAGACCCTTTTGGTCGCTTAGTGGGATGCGAGTGGGATATCTATCAAAATAAATATTTTTTAACTCAAGACTTACAATTTTTGACTTTTTTTTTTGCAAATACGATTTTTTTTCCAAATGGGCCCTTTTTTTAAAATTTTTTTTGTAGTCAAAAGAAAGCTTAGGTCCATTAGTCCCTTAGTGGGATGCGAGTGGGATATCTATCAAAATAAATATTTTGTAACGCAAGACATACAATTTTTTAATTTTTTTTTGCAAAATCAAAATTTTTTTCCAATATGGGCCCTTTTTTAATTTTTTTTTTTGCTCAAAAGAAAGCCTAGGTCCATTCCTTTAAGATATTTTTAGTCCCTTAGTAGGATGCGAGTGGGATATCTATCAAAATAAATATTTTGTAACTCAAAACATAAAATTTTTGACTTTTTTTGCAAAATCAAAAACTTTGTTGACTTTTTTTTTTCAAAATGGACCCTTTTTTAATCTTTTTTTTTAGGTCAAACAAAAGCTTAGATATTATCCTTGAAGACCCTTTTGGTCGCTTAGTGGGATGCGAGTGGGATATCTATCAAAATAAATATTTTTTAACTCAAGACTTACAATTTTTGACTTTTTTTTTTGCAAATACAATTTTTTTTCCAAATGGGCCCTTTTTTTAAAATTTTTTTTGTAGTCAAAAGAAAGCTTAGGTCCATTCCTTTAAGATATTTTTAGTCCCTTAGTGGGATGCGAGTGGGATATCTATCAAAATAAATATTTTGTAACGCAAGACATACAATTTTTTAATTTTTTTTTGCAAAATCAAAATTTTTTTCCAATATGGGCCCTTTTTTAATTTTTTTTTTTGTTCAAAAGAAAGCCTAGGTCCATTCCTTTAAGATATTTTTAGTCCCTTAGTGGGATGCGAGTGGGATATCTATCAAAATAAATATTTTGTAACAATTTTTTAATTTTTTTTTGCAAAATCGAAATTTTTTTCCAATATGGGACTTTTTTTTAAAAATTTTTTTTGCTCAAAAGAAAGCTTAGGTCTTTTCCTTTAAGACCTATTTTGTCACTTAGGAAGATGTGAGTAGGATATCTATTAAAATAAAAATGTTGTAACTCAAGACATTCAATTATTGACTTTTTTTTTGCAAATTCGAATTTTTTTTTCAAAATGGGCCCTTTTTTAAAATTTTTTTTTTAGTCAAAAGAAAGCTTAGGTCCATTCCTTTAAGATATTTTAGGTCCCTTAGTGGGATACGAGTGGGATATCTATCAAAATAAATATTTTGTAACTCAAGATATACAATTTTTGATTTTTTGGCAAAATCAAAAACTTTTTTGACTTTTTTTTAAAATGGGCCCTTTTTGTAATTTTTTTTTTGCTATAAAGAAAGCTTAGGCCTATTCCTTTAAGATGGTTTTGATCGCTTAGTGGGATGCGAGTGGGATATATATCAAAATAAATGTTTTGTAACTCAAGACATACAATTTTTGTGTTAAAACATTTATTTTGATAGATATCCCACTCGCATCCCACTAAGGGACTAAAAATATCTTAAAGGAATGGACCTAGGCTTTCTTTTGAGCAAAAAAAAAAATTAAAAAAGGGCCCATATTGGAAAAAAATTTTGATTTTGCAAAAAAAAATTAAAAAATTGTATGTCTTGCGTTACAAAATATTTATTTTGATAGATATCCCACTCGCATCCCACTAAGGGACTAAAAATATCTTAAAGGAATGGACCTAAGCTTTCTTTTGACTACAAAAAAAATTTTAAAAAAAGGGCCCATTTGGAAAAAAAATCGTATTTGCAAAAAAAAAAGTCAAAAATTGTAAGTCTTGAGTTAAAAAATATTTATTTTGATAGATATCCCACTCGCATCCCACTAAGCGACCAAAAGGGTCTTCAAGGATAATATCTAAGCTTTTGTTTGACCTAAAAAAAAAGATTAAAAAAGGGTCCATTTTGAAAAAAAAAAGTCAACAAAGTTTTTGATTTTGCAAAAAAAGTCAAAAATTTTATGTTTTGAGTTACAAAATATTTATTTTGATAGATATCCCACTCGCATCCCACTAAGCGACCAAGTAGGTGTTCAAGGAAAATATCTAAGCTTTATTTTAAGAAAAAAAAAAAAAAAAAAAAAAAAAGAGAAAAAATTTTAAAAAAAAGTCAAAAAAGTTTTTGATTTCGGAAAAAAAATATTAAAAATTTTTTATTTTTTTTTTTAAATATTTTTTTTCGAAAGATCGAAGAAATAGCTATCTATACTATTTGGGACACATTTTGCTAAGAACAATAGGTAATAAGTTACATGGATAAGAAAAAACCCCTGTTTGACCAAATTGTCAAAATTTTACCCCCTATAACTCAGAGAGTTCTCGACCGATGTTGTTGAAAAATTGTGTCTGAGTTACTATCCAATAGAGCTAACCTTGGTGCAAATTTCATCCCGATCGGAAGACATCGATTTCAAAAGTTGGTTCACTTGACATGAAATTCCCCATTTATATAGATACAAAAAAAAAAATTGTATTCCAAAAAAGTTAAGCAGTTACATTTCTTTAATTTTTGTTTTCGTTTTATTTGTATTATTTTCCTTTAAACAATTAATTTTATCTTATTTTAGGAATATATTTACATATGAAATTTAGGTGTATATCTGCTTGAAAATCTCCGCGGATTATCCATAACAGTATTCTTCGAATCTGAAAATTTTAAAATGTAAATCGTTTTTATTAACAATATTACTACTGCACCTACTATATATGTTTATAATAGTATGTATTATATTATATTGGAGCTCTAAGCCAATATAATAATGCTTTGGTTAATTAAGGAACAGTCCAATAATCTAGATATTATTTTAACCTAAAGTTATACTGTCACTTTTCATATAAAAAATATTTTAACAGACTGCATAACTATAAGTTAACATATAACAAGACATCGTGATAATGGGGGTTAACGTAATTTACGGAAACGACCATTACACGGAAGCTATGTTTTATTATGGACATGTAGTTATACAACTTATTATGATTTCTGAATATGAGTATATAAATGTTGAATTTTACCTCAAATTAAGTTGCCTTCAGAATTGCGATCCGTAGCTTGATTAGAATATTTACATGTACAGACGGTGGGCGAACGATTCAAAGAGATTCCGAGTCGATATGTGGGTGCGTGACCTATGGTTTTGTAGACGCAAAAACAAATGAAACTGTTTGAATTCAATATATTGACATGAACTTTTTCCATCGCAAAACCAGTTCTTTTACAGGAGTTCTGGGAAAATGCATCAAAAACGGTGAACAGGAACAAAAATTGCAGACATCCAGATTATTATAAGACCACTCCACTGTCACCATCCTTTAATTGATTTTATTACTTACATATTTAATATAAAACATATGTCAAAAACTTAAAACATATGTCAAAAACTTACCGAATTAAATTTTGTTTTATTTGCTAAATATATTTTACTATTTTGACAATTAAAACTTTCTGTTTTAATTGTGAAACAAAAAACAAAAATTATTAAGAGTAATAAAACAAACATTTCAGTTTTATTTCAGATGGTATATCTCGTAAATACGAGCTAACCTAAAAATTCAGCGTACCCGATTTAGTTTAACTCTTTGCGGTTTGGTGGTTAGTTTACTAACCATATTTTCTATAGTCTTTAAAACATAGTTTATTGTCATCTATTGCCATTTTGCTAAACAATTACATTTTTTGAAGTCATCGTTTATGGTTTTTTGCAAAACTTTGCCGTCAGGGTGCTCTGGTTAGATAAATATATTAATTTGAAAATATTGTAAAAATCAGGGTTTCGATATTCAGCTCTAGCAACATATTTCTTACATTTGACTATGCAATAAATATGAAATTATCTCATTTCATCACAACTAATATAAATATTCATACTGTTCATTCGTATTACTATTAAAATTGCAATGCTAGTCTGCAATTTTTAGTAGCAAACACAATCCATTGCATATCCACAAAAATATATGTTCGTGCTTTAGTAGCACACACAGTTTTTTGGCGTGCTAATATTGCACGTCATTCGTTTTATTTTGTTGTGCTGGCAAACTTTTCTAGCAACAATACACATTTATTTGGTTGTGCTATAGCACAATTGACATTTCTGCAATTGATGCTATTAGTTGCTGTTATTGCTAAGTGTATAACAACATATCAGTAAACACACCCAATGTTTTTTGGAAATAAATCTGGTATTTCTATATGGCAGATCCGATAAGGATAAAATTTGACGCGGGCGTAGCCATAGAGTATTCGAGTTTAAATGATTAAAATGGGCCCTACAAATTCCACAGGGGCGGCGCTATTGGGGCTCAAAGTAGGGTACCTTCGACATGTAAAATTTTTAAACACGTGCCATTTTTTTGTTTCCCATTCGATTTCAAAGAGTTATATATGTTTATAAAGCGCTCGCCTATGTCTTAAAAAACGTGCTTGCGTGTGCTATTTATCTCTTATAATTTCCGAGTTATAACTGCCGTAACTTGGTCCGCTTTTTTAAAAATATACTAAAAATCAGTTTTTTTTAACAGATTTTCACTCATTCAATAAAAAAAGCACAGAGTGTTTATTGTTCATCGATCGATGAACAATTCGAACTGAATTCGAATTCAGTGTTACTTTGATATTTTGGTTGTTTGGTCAGAAAATTTAGTCAAAAATAAATTTGTATCATAGTTATTTTTAATCCCAACCGCCACGGTGGTTAGTAAACAAACCACTACACTCCACAAAAAAACCTTGGAATGGGGTTGTTTTTTCATGTTTTGATTAATTTTTTCTTACTTTTTATAATAAACTAACCTTGATTAAAGTAAAAATGCAATTGTTTTGATTTTAAAATTATAAACAAAAAAGCGTGGCTGAAAGATGTAACCCTGTAAACAAAGGTCGAAAATAAATATTTCTTCCAAATTTAATTAAATATATATAATTTGAAAGCTAAGAAGACAACTAATATATGTATCCAAAAATTATTTTGATTTGCCTATATTTGTTATTGAGAGAAGGCTCTAAATTCAGAACATATTTCAGGGAAACGAACGTGCTTTTGAAGATAGATTTACAAAAAAAAATATAAAAATTTAGGTTTTTGAAAATATTTTTTTTGGTTTAATATTTTAAATAACTATAATTACATTCAATAAACAAAAAAATCTTGTTTTACAATTTCACTCTTATGGCGTATGTATGTATGTATGTATGTATGTATGTATGTATGTATGTATGTATGTATGTATGTATGTATGTATGTATGTATGTATGTATGTATGTATGTATGTATGTATGTATGTATGTATGTATGTATGTATGTATGTATGTATGTATGTATGTATGTATGTATGTATGTATGTATGTATGTATGTATGTATGTATGTATGTATGTATGTATGTATGTATGTATGTATGTATGTATGTATGTATGTATGTATGTATGTATGTATGTATGTATGTATGTATGTATGTATGTATGTATGTATGTATGTATGTATGTATGTATGTATGTATGTATGTATGTATGTATGTATGTATGTATGTATGTATGTATGTATGTATGTATGTATGTATGTATGTATGTATGTATGTATGTATGTATGTATGTATGTATGTATGTATGTATGTATGTATGTATGTATGTATGTATGTATGTATGTATGTATGTATGTATGTATGTATGTATGTATGTATGTATGTATGTATGTATGTATGTATGTATGTATGTATGTATGTATGTATGTATGTATGTATGTATGTATGTATGTATGTATGTATGTATGTATGTATGTATGTATGTATGTATGTATGTATGTATGTATGTATGTATGTATGTATGTATGTATGTATGTATGTATGTATGTATGTATGTATGTATGTATGTATGTATGTATGTATGTATGTATGTATGTATGTATGTATGTATGTATGTATGTATGTATGTATGTATGTATGTATGTATGTATGTATGTATGTATGTATGTATGTATGTATGTATGTATGTATGTATGTATGTATGTATGTATGTATGTATGTATGTATGTATGTATGTATGTATGTATGTATGTATGTATGTATGTATGTATGTATGTATGTATGTATGTATGTATGTATGTATGTATGTATGTATGTATGTATGTATGTATTTACACTGCAGCCACACGATCAAGTTTTTCTTGATAGTCTTTTACATATACTGTTTCTCAAAATATATAAAAATTAAAAGCTGTGACGCACAGTGGGGGAATTGAAAAAAAAGTGGAAATAAATCTGTAACTTCTAAACGAATAGACCGATTGTGATAAAACTTGCAATGAATTAGGCTTCCCATATTCTAATTCCTAATAATAGTAAGTTAAATAGATGATATTTACAAATAGACCTTGACAATGAAGATTGTTGATGACGCCCTTGGCAGGGTAGAAAATGCATTCCAATTTGCCAATTGTCTAAAAATTTTAGTATTCAGTGATATTCTTCGAATTATTACAAATAAATTATAATAAAAATGAACTTAAGCCTAATTAAAAATTTACTTTCAAGTTTTTTATATATATGGAATCTACTAGACGAGATCTACAAAAATTTTATGTTTTTTACTTGGTCCGCTTTTTTGCTAATAACGAATCCAATTCTTTCCCGATTTTCTTGAAGTATCTTTTTATGAATTAACAACAAGTTTATTAATAATCGTAAGAAAAAGCAGTTTAAAAAACTTTATTGAGTCAAAAGTTATGTGTATTCTAACTTAAAGAAATATATTCCCAAAAAACTTTTAAAAATCCCAAAATTGGGATTTTTTGATTTTTGGATATATTGAAGGCACCGAGTTCGGGGCTATGAAATCCCTTTGCGCAGTATTGAACAACATATTGGGACATAGAAAAAAGGTCTTAATTTTCTGAAAGCAGCTATGCGATCATAGAATATGTATGTTATCTAAAGTTGAAATTTACATAAAAACAAAATCAACTTCGGAATGCTCTGGACCACGCACTAATACGAATTTTGAAATTATTTTGCTTTTGTAATATTTATGTCATCTTTCAGAATAATATAAATACATCATTTATCCTTTTCTTATTTTCTGCATAATTTAAAATTAATGTAAGTACTTATTTTGGAAAAAATGGCGAAAAAACGAATGCATAAATTTGACCAGTGGAAAAGAAAAGATATACATATTATATATCAACGTGTATGAAATTATGCCCTCTTTTCAAAAATGTACAAAATTTTAAAGAATTAAAAAAGTTATAGAAGACTTTTTTCAAAAATATGGGAATAAAAAATGGTAGCTAATTTTTTTTTTAAATTTTAATTTTTAAAATGCAATATAAGTTTTGTTTATGAATCGTTTTTAATGAGATTTTACACTTATATAGAACCTTTTGATCCAAATCCAAAAGTGAAAAAGATATTTGCGAATTGTTATGACAATTCCACAATGCCCAAAAAACTTTTAAAAAATCCCAAAATTGGAATAAGTGAAATATGAATTTTGTGATATTTTTTAATTTTCATCAATATTTTTTTAAGGAATTGAGGTTTTGTGCCATACTTTGTCGAAGGCTTGCGAAACGTCGATGAAGAGCGCAGAACAATATTTTTTTCTTCAAATGTCTTGGATATGATATCTACCAGCCTGTGAGTTTGTTCTAAGGTGTTATGTTTTTCTCGAAATCCGAATTGATGAGGTGGAATATAGTCAAAATGATTCACTATCGGCTTTAACTTGTGCATTAAGAGTTTTTCGATTAGATTTGATATATTTGACAATAGGCTAATGGGTCTATATGATTCTACTTTAGTGTGATCTTTTCCCGGCTTAGGTATCATTTTAACTAAAGACCTTCCATTCTGGTGGATATTAGCATTAAAAATAAATAGGATTATTCTTAATGCAATTTGGGGTAGCTCGAGGAGCATCTTGTTACTGATTTCAATATCAATACCAGGTGATTTTTTGGAGTTTAAATCAACAATAGCCTTGTTGATCTCTGAAATCTCAAAACGAAATGGTTCAGCTGCAGTAATATGGGGTAAAGTAGGTGGTAACTTTATTATGTCGTTTGACTCGTTTGGGTAAAATACATTACATTTAGATGACTAACAAACAGGTTTCCTTTTTCTGTATCGTTTCTCGCCCAGCCTCCACTTGAATTACGTAGAGGATGTCTGCTCATAACAGGTCTTTATATTTTTTTTGTAGCTCGCCATAGAGTATAATTTGAGTACTGGGTGGCATCTAAGTTCTCCAGATATTTATTAATTGAGTCAGTTTTGCGTTTGTGAAGATGCATACTGAGGCGTTTATGATATTTTCTAAGCTCCGTTTTAAGTTGAGGGGATCTGTAGAGTTGCCACTCTCGACGATTCCATATATATACAAATCTTTTAAATCGGATCGCAAACAAAAATTTGGCATAATTTTTAATTATTGATATACCCGAGGTGCCCTAATTTGGGGCATTGTGGCTCGGCGCCCCCTTGGTGCTATAAGCCCAAATTCAAAACTTAAACTTATCAACACCTCTATAGCCATTGCAAGTTTTATTAGAATCGGTATATTCGTTTAGATTTATTTCCACTTTTTCTCTAATCCCCCACTGTACGTTGGCCATTTAAATTCTATTTAAATTTCATAAATTTGTTGTTTGGTTTTTTCATTCTATTTTTTTACAGCGTCTTGCGAAAACTACAATTCTTTTTTTTCTTATTGGCCAAAATGTATTTTTGTTTTGGTTGAACAGCTGTTTTATACAAAACTATCGATTATTTTTTGATATTTAGTAGTGCTACCATACTTTTATCTTATTTAAATAAGAAAAATTATATAGCACTGAAAAACTCAAACTGTATTTAAATACCACTTAAATTTAAGTAAAAATTAACTAAATACGTATTTAAATACGAAGTCAAAAACTAGGCATAAGTGAGTAAACTTACAAACCTTGAACATTTTACAGGAATTGCTTTAGCAAACACAACATGTTTAGCTTCTTCAGTAGCGAATTTTAAACTTTATGCATAAAAAGTGTCTTTAACTATAAAAGTATGGTCACACATGGCAAAATTTTCGCACTTGTTTTTACAAGTGTTTTTTTGTAAGATCAAATAAAATAAAACTAAATATTTGTTTTGAATTATCCTAAGTAGACGAAATTTTGAAATAAATAAAAGAATTAAAATATATTTTATTTAGCGGTTACGTCTTTTTCGTCAAATATTTGCCATATGTAACCTTACCTTAAGATTCAAAATTCATACTAGATATCCATGCTATTACGAAGAATTTCAAATAATACAATAAATATTCAAATATGTTGAATAATCCAATAAAATTAATTAATATCTTTCATTTAATTTATATAATTTAATAAAAACTTTATGTATACTGATTTTCTGATTCCGCTTGTAAGAAATTCGTGGTCCCAACCGAATTTAATGCAAATCGGTTCCAGTTACTTCTTGAATATTTATTCCAAAACTTCTTTTATTTGTGTAAAACATAAGGAAATGATCTGCTGAATAATTATAAAATCAGAAATATGTTTTTGAATAAGATCGTTAGTTTCATAGCAGTGATTGAAAATCAAGATCACCGTACAATATATTAAAAAAAAATTTGTTTTATATGCATCGTTCAGGTGATATTAAAAAAATGAGATACGGGACACTCTAATGGACATCTTTGTATGTATACCAGGTTGGCCCTTATATTGAGCTTTATAGATTTTCTCAGATTTTCGATCGGTACTCACAAGCAGAAAATCAAGCCGTCTAATTCTTTTCGAATACGGCTGAAGGGGTACAATTTTTCGGCGGCAGTAGCTTTTCGGGTTAGATATAAGCTATTAAAACAATGCCTATTTTGTACACTAGGGTATTAAAATTATTCGAAATTTTAACTTGTTCGAATAATTCGATCACACGTTTAAAATTAATCGAAATATTCGAATAATTTAAATTTTTTTAAAAAGGTAAAGAATGAAGTTTTTATGTAGGTTTTTTAATATTTTATTGTTAAAGAATAACAAAAAAAATGTTAAAGTTAACAATTCAAGTATTGATAATATTAAAAAACATTCGAAAACAAAGTCCATCATTAAATTTTCATAAGAAATATTCTGATCAGATTCCCTCCCGAACAATCTACAAAACAATTGACTAGCTTTAAAAAAATTTACCTAGTTGGACATGATCCTGAATTCAAATACAATATAAACGTGTATGTTGTTCATTAATTCGATTTTCAAAATGAGTAACTAATTCTTAAGGCCCAACTATAATGTGCATAACCTAGTTTAAGTTAATGTCAAAACCGAACGAAAAGACTGTCAAATGCTTAAGAAAATCCGAAGAAACTTTTAGGTGGCCATAATGTACTTATGTGTATTCAAAACAATTTAGCCCCATTTGCACATTTATGTGCAACACGTAATTAAAAAAATACGTATTTCTTATTATTTTATGAAAATAAATTAATTTTCTTCATCCTTTTAATTTTTTCTCTATTTTCTTTGTATACAATAAACAAACTTACGGAATGTGCGACCAGCTTCGCTCTTTGCTTAAGCAAATAAAATTTTATGAAACTTGACGAAACTCTCTTAAGTACATTATAGTTTGTCACATACGTTTTATATGTATTCGAACTAGGGATGCCAAACGGGACTGGGTTTTACAAATCCCGGGATTCGGGATTTTAGAAATGTAAATCCCAGGATCCCGGGATTTTTCGGGACCCCGGGATTTTTCGGGATCCCGGGATTTTTCGGGATTTCGGGATTTTTCGGGACTTCGGGATTTTAGTTAAACGTCAAAAACATCAAATTCAACAATAAAAACTATTAATTTCATTAATATATTTAAGTAAAAATATAACAAATCAAAAACTAATGCATTAAATTAAAATAAAATGGTCCATGATTTCCCTTAGCTCCATACAATTGTCCCCCGGAGTACTGTTTGAGCAGTCATAAATATCTTGATTATGCGGCAATCCTTATAAAATTTTGCACAAAATAAGTTGTAAGTACTCTGAAATTATACTGTAGAGTACTGCGGAAATCAGGCTACATTTGCCCCTAGTCCCCTTCAGAAAATAACTTGAACATAAATTTTGTAAAAATGTAAATTTTGTAAAAGCCTGCCAATGCAAGGGAGACGTGCTGCTCCCTGATTCAAATGAAAAAATCTGGCTGCGTTTGGATTCGAAGCGAGATTAGTATTATAAATATGCTGACATTTAGCTTTTTAAGTATTTTGGGTGCTTCAAAAATCTTCCTAAAATATCAAAAATCTCATAATATTTCGGGATTTGTTAATCCCGAAAAATCCCGGGATTCTTTTTCACAAATCCCGGGATTCGGGAAATCCCGATCCCGAAAAATCCAGGGATTTTCGGGATCGGGATTTCGGGATTGGCATCCCTAATTCGAACAGTTGCTTAAGCTGACTTAAACTAGTGTATGCATATTATTGTTGGACCTTTAAGTAAGTGAATTATTCACTTTTTCTAAATTATGTTTAACAAATTATATACAGTCAAGCTTTATCAACGTTGTCGTATCTTTGCTTAATAAAGTGGTCTTAGGGATATCATTGTCAGTGAACGTCCCAGCAAAAACTTTACTTACAAATAAGGGGATTTGACGATTCGACTACTTATTTTTCTACTGAAAGAAGTCATTATTTTTGTTCGCGATGTCCCAAAAGTAATCCTTTATATTTTGTCCGGAAATAAGTTGTTTTGTTAGTAGAGTTATTTATAGAATTTTGTATTTGCAAACAAAAAATAAAAAAAAAAATAAGTCGCAGCCAATAGTCGAACCTTCAACCATCCGTTTGCCAGTCTGTTTTTGTACTCACTACACCACTGCTTAGTTATTTTATTGTGCGTCAAATAATGGTTTTCACACAGTAATGCAATATTCTTTTCTGTTTTTCTAAAAATAAACATGCAATAAAAAATGTGCAAATTGAAAAAAAGTAACAGTTTTTTTGTTTTGTTTGTTTATTTTATCCCAGATATGCCGATTGCTTGAGCTGGATCATTTTAAAATTACTTTTATATTATTTTGGAAGCAAATGAGAAATAAAAAAACAGTGCAATTAGAGTTTTTTAAAAATTTTTTGAAAAAAGTGGTTTTTTAAGTCGTCCAATATAGAGGAAATTGGGGTCACAACAACAAAACTTAAGCGCAATAATGAAACATTCATGCAACTCTTCATAAATATAAATTCCAAAAAAAATATAGTATTTATTCACTTGTAAATGTACAAAATTTTACTTTCCGTACAAACGAGATATGTCCATAATGGCTGAATATGGGCATTATGAAAATATCACAAATTAAAAATTCAATAACTCAAAATTAGTAGCAAAAAATAATGCGAGCACACAATCACCCATGAGGTATTGGTGAGTACTAAGTATGTGACCAAAAAAAATTATATTTTGATAATCGTAACGTATCCTGTAAACAATAAATACATGTACTACATATAGTACAGTCGGCATATCTGGGTTATAAAGTAAAGTCTAAAAAACAAAAACAATATACTTAAAAAGTACAAAAGATTTCAGAGCAATATCAATTATGGATCCAAAAACAAACGATTTTCAATTTAAATATTCAAAAAATAGTTGATTTTTGGACAAAAAGGTGACTTCACTCTTTTTTTATTAAAAAAAACTTTCTTTAAGAACATATAACAATTTTATTATTTTCTATAAGGTATTTTTGCGGAGAACATTTTGGTGTAAAAAACATGTCCCATTTTTTAAAAATGTCGCCCCTACGTCCTTCGGAATTTGACCTATTTTTTATCAAAATTTCAACTTTGGGCCACATGTTCTAAAATCCCAAAGCTGGGATCAGAAAACGGAAAGCAGCTTTGGAAACCTAGATGTGTTTCCTATTTATCGCCTTTTTTTCCAGCCCCATGGGAAGTGTGGAACCTATAGACAAAATTGTAAAAAACACCATTTTTGGGATTTTCGCTTCAATTTTAGGAATTGCGGGATTGCCTTTGACCTTTTGACAAATTTTTTTACACCTTGTTATTTAGAAAGACAAACTTAAAAAACGAAAATTTCATTGAGTTTCGTTAATAAATAAAGTATTTATTACATATTAAATATTTATTGATAGTCTAAGGGCCATTATTACAACTTGCCATTATAGTTAAAGTTACCTTTAAGGGTACCTTTTTTTTTACACCTTGTTATTTAGAAAGACAAACTTAAAAAACGAAAATTTCATTGAGTTTCGTTAATAAATAAAGTATTTATTACATATTAAATATTTATTGATAGTCTAAGGGCCATTATTACAACTTGCCGTTATAGTTAAAGTTACCTTTAAGGGTACCTTTTTCTATTGCTTAAAGTTACCTTTAACTATAACGGCAAGTTGTAATAATGGCCCTAAAACTAAAATTTTAATCAATATTTTAATAGGATAGCAAATATTGTGAACAATTTGATCCACATTTATTCCCAGCTATATTTTACTGTTTAGATAAGTCTTACAAAAAAATTTCAAGTCAATATCTCAATTAGATTCAAAAATATTCCACTTTAAAACTCCGTCCTTCAAAAATATGGCTCTTTTTCATACCAAAAAAATTTTATAAATTTTCTTAATGTGACTGAGTCAGAACCAATGACTTGTGTTGAATAAAATATTAAGAAAATTATAAAAATTTTTTAGTATGAAAAAGAGGAATATTTCTGAAGGACGGAGCTTTAAAGTGGCATATCTATGAATCTAATTGAGATATTTGGGGGATTCAAACGGTCTCTTATTAGGTCGTATTGTCATAATGTCGTAAAATATTTTTTTAGTTTAAATAAATTTTTGTTGGGTTTCAAACAAAAAAGTTATAAACTGATAAGACTTTTTGAACTATGTTTATTCGTTTGTCATAAAATAACACTTTTTTTGTTTGCAGCACAACAAGAATTTGTTTAAACTAAAAAAATATTTTACGACATTATGACAATACGACATAATAGCAGACCGTTTGAATCCCCCAATTGACTTGAAATTTGTTTGTAAGACCAAAAATTAACTTGTGTAAACAAAAAAAATACAGTTCGGAATAAATGTGGATCAAATTGTTATCAATATTTGCAATCCTATTAAAATTTTGATACAAATTTTAGTTTTAGACTATCAATAAATATGTAATCTATATAAATAAAAATCAAATGTCGTTCGTTGGTAATTGCATCAGTTGAGAACGGATAGACCGATTTGGACAATTTTTTTTGCCAAATGTCCGTCATAGTCCAACTTAGGTTTTTACGGAAAGAAAAATTTACCATGACTGCTTTTACTCCCACTTTTTCCGATTTATCTAAAATTGGAAAAAGGCTGCACCGATATAGTTAAATTTTTTTTAAATTTTCGTAATAATCCAATTTAAGTTTTTACTGAAAGAAAAATTGACCACGCCTACTTTTACGTCCACTTTTTACGATTTATCCGAAAACGGCTGCACCAATTTTGCTAATTTTTGTTAAATAATCGTAGTAATCCAATTTAAGTTTTTACTAAAACAAAAATTAACGACATACTATATCTAAAATTGCAGAACGCATGAACGGATTTGGGTAATTTTTTGGTTAAATGTTCGCAATAGTGCACAAAAATGTTTTACAGAAAGAAAAATTGTCCACGCCCACTTATCAAATACATCTGCAAATATGTAACCAAAGGCAATGACTTGGCTGAGTTAGTGCGGAGAATTCCAACGATGAAGTCAATCAACTTCAAATGGGCCGCTATGTTAGCAGTAACGAAGCAATTTTGCGCATTTTTCATTTTCCATTCATGAAAGACATCCAACTGTTGTTCATTTAGCCATACATAGAAAATGGCCAAAAAGTGTACTTTACTGAGGAGAATGTATTACAGCGAGTTGGTCGAACGCCATCTACAACATTGACCAGATGTTTAGAAATGTGCCCGAACGCTGCTATACTCCGAAATGCCAAGATATTACTTGGAATCATTCGACAAAGAAATTTCAACGGCGGAAACAAGGGAATCCAGTTCCAGGTTTCCCCCATTTATTTTTATACGCATTAGGTCTCATTTACACAGTCCATCCAAGAAACGATGAGTCTTTCTATTTGCGTTTGCTATTAGTCAAGGTACGTGGCCCAACATCATTCCGCGATTTACGAACTGTAAATGTTGAATTGTGTAACGTATAGAGAAGCATTTCAATGCATGCGATTGTTAGATAATTACACTCATTGGAAATAATCCTTCGGAGATGCAGTGCTTTCGTTAAATGCTCATCAAATACGTACATCTCAACATATGGGAAGCATGTTGAGATAAACCGACTGATTTGTGAAGTAAGTACAAAGATGCCATGTGTGATGATATTTTGCATCAGATGCGTATTAGAAATCAAATCCAAATTTGCAACTGGGCGAGGAAATTTTTCAACGAGGCTTTGATATTAATTGAGGACATATCGAGCCCTTATATCTAAATATTTTTTTTATTGCAGAAATTACAATTTTATGGACCGACTCATGATATAAAAAAATTACAAGGTAGTTTCATTTATAATTTTTTGACAAGAAAGGGGATTTTTGAAGTCTATTTTAATTGTAAATATTCAGGGAAGCGTTGCCACATTTAGAGAAAGGTTACAATACTCCGAGAAATTTTCAATGAAATATGTGTAGTATGTAACAATTCTCAATACTGTGTAATTTATTTTTAAAATAAATAAAAAAAAACTGATTAATCTAAGAAGTTTGGCTTTATATCACATAGGCCATTAAAATGAAGAGCTGCCCATAGATAATGGAGACTTTTTGCAGTTTATTTTCGAATCTTTGGTGAAGGATAAGAAAAAATCACAACAGAGCCAGCTGATGAATGATATAGGTTTGTGTCCGCAAATAGCTGTGATATTTAGTTGCCGGTATAACCAGAATCAAGCATAAACAAAATCCTTCTGCTAACGATAATCAGCAATTTAAAACCTTGGCCAGAATTGTGTCGATGCTCAATATTTTTTTTAATACAATTGTATTATTTTATTTATGTTTGAAGTATCTTTACTTCAATAAAGGCAAAAATGGGATTCATTTTTATGAATATGGTAGCTTTATTTTATACATAAACTTCAAATCTACTTTATTGTCAAATGCTTAATAAGGCTGACATAAAGAGAAAATTAACCTACCTTGTATTTTTTTATATCATGGACCGACTGATGTTTTAGTGTTCTCAGAATATCAAAATTGATAATAACTTCAAAAATATAGGGGGTAGGATTTTATCGTAAGTCAATATTTACATTTTACAGTAAACGAATTTTATCGTAAGCGACACACAGTGGTATATAAAAAAAAGTGAGAAATAAATCTGTAACTCCTATATGGTTAGTCCGGTTTGAATGAAATTCACCAATCGCAAAGAGGAAGTGTATTCAAGTTTAAATTTTGAATAAGGGCCACATGGGCCAACCAGGGGCGCGGACAGGGGTCCCCCAAAATAGCACACTTCGGGTGTGTTAAATTTTTAAAACGATCGCATTTCTTCGTTTGTGTTCTGATTTCGTCAATCAATACAAAAAACCTCGTCGTACCTATGAATTATTTATTATAGCTTAGGAGATATTCGCATTTGAAAATTAAATTTTAACATTTTTACCTACTCTACTCCAGTTGTTTGATAATAACGGATCCAAATATTTCCAGATTTTCATTAATTTTCCTTTATTGGACTATCAAGAAATGTAAGTGTCAAATAAAAAAAATTGTTTAAAAATATTGACCTAGTTTGAATTTAATTTTTAAATATTTTTTTTTTTAATTATTTAAAAAATTTTTAAGAAGATGTATAAGGAATTTATACTTTTTGATCAAATATTTCCAATGAAAAAAATTTGAAAATGTTTGATACCGAGAGGACCAGGTCCACCCAAAAAACGCCTATTTTTATGTAAAATTAAAATTTAGGGCAAAAATTCTCAAATCGCATAGTCGATATCAAAATATAATAACCCATTTTAGATGGCCCAATAAGTTCTTAATTATTTTGTAAATAATTATAGATAAAAAACTAAAAAAATCTAATTTTTGGGATTTTCAAAACTTTTTTAGGAATTGCGGGATTCACGATAACAAATTTAGAAATTGGTTTTAATTTTCCATTTTCAATACAAAAATCTATATAATTGTAAAATTTCATAAAATAATATTCATAAATAAAAATTTAATTTCAATTTTAAAATTTTGTGCCTTTGTTGTTTTTTGTCATATTTTTCAAAAAAGTATTTTGAAAAATAGAAAAAATTCCCTATCCACTGATATATAATATGTCTATCTTTTGTTTTTTACGTGGCTATTTAATTAGGGAAAACTTAATTGGTCAATTCACAAGGTCTCTTATCAGTCTTATTGTCACAATGTCCTAATATATCATACCTCGGTAGCTCGGCTTAACCGACTCTTAGGCATTCGGCACAGGTCTCTGCTGGTTGGTTACGACAACACAATAAACATAGCATACAGAGTAGTATTATTTTAAGACATTTTTTGCTTGAAAAACAATAAAAACCATTTGAAAATATTAAGACATTAGACAATATGATATGATACGAGACCTTGTGAATTGACCAAATATCTCGCAGAGAATTTACACTGCTATTTTCATTCATATTCAAAAATTTAGAGACTTAAGGAATTTGTGTGAAACAGAAGTAATCCCTTTATTATTAGGAGCATATTATTATGAAAAGTGATGATAAAATTGAGGACACGCTTGCAGAAAGCTACAAAGATGCTGATAGACACTGACATTTGATAAATGTATTTTAACTCTTCTAATGTATCTACTTTCTACATGTAACTATTTTTAACTTAATAATTTATATTTTTTTGAATTCATTAATATTTAATTTAAATAAATAAATTCAAAACATAAATACATATATATAAGGCCGTATTCATAAACGAATTTTAAATTTAAACAACGTTTTAAAATAAAATTTTGTATGGAAATTTAGCTTTAAAACATTGTTTAAATTTAAAATTTTTTATGAATACGGGGGGATAGAATTTAACTTATTATCGCTTTAAATCAAAATAAACAAGAAAAATATAAATATCGTAAGCGACAAGTAGCCTAATATAAAAAAATATATCGTCAACGCCATAATTAATGCACAATGTGAACAAACTATAATTTTTTGCTGCCAATAAATAGCTTGAACGAAATTATAATATATCTCATCAAAACATTTTTAATTCTATGTATAAATTTCAAAATAATCAAAAAACCGTCTCCTGTAAAAAATATCGTAAGCGACAAAGCTTACGATATTTTGGCGCTAAGGGCTCGATATGATTGATGATGTCGAAAAAGTTATTATCTGAGTTAGGCATGATAGCTCCCAATCGTCCGATGCACGACGCATTTAATCCAGAGTTGCGACGCGAAAAACAATATGATTGCGATGCCTTAAGGGAATCAGTTCGAACATAAGTTCCACTGTTGAATCGTCAACAAAAATATGCGTACGACACTCTTATGAAAGTTGTGAAAGATGGAACTGTAAGGATAGTTTTTTGCACGCTCCCGGTTGAACTGCAAAAACTTTTTGATCGGGTTTATTTTAGCAACGATACGCTCGCAGAATGATATTGCACTTGCTTCATCAGGAATTGCAGCTAAGTTGTTGGAAGACGGTCGAACTGCTCATTCAGCACTCAAGTTGCAATTGAATATACAAATCAATGAAAATCCAACATGCAACGTTTCCAAGAACAGTGCGATGGCCAAAGTTTTACAGCAAGCAAACTGATCGTTTGGGATGACATTGCAATATTTACGAAACAAACAACAAAAGCGGGTTGCTATAATTCTGTTGCCAGGTGATTTTCGGCAAACTGTGGCAGTGATTCCACGGTCAACGCAAAGCGATGAACTTAATGCATGTTTGAAGTCGTCCGTTTTGTGGAAACACGCCAAGAAAATCAAATTGACTGTGAACATGTGTGTCGAGCTGCAGAACGATCAATCTGGAGAAGTATTTTCCAAACAATTGCTGGACATTGTCAACGGAAAAATCCCGATTGACATTTCGAACGGGTGCATTTAATTTCCCATCGCTTTCTGCCAGTTCACCGAATCAAAAATCATGATTGGTTGAGCTAATACATACATACATATTTTAAAATCAAATGTAAATCAAATATTATCATTCAAAAATACGTTTTTTTTTCTTTTTAACTATTTTTACACATTTTAAACAGCTTCTCACAAATTCACAAATCGAACTTTTTTCTAATTTGGACAGGACAACGTCTGTCGGGTCAGCTAGTATGTTATAGGAGGAGAAAAAAACAAAGGTTATTTTATTTCTATTCCACTCTGCTCGAGCTAAATTACAGCTCAGAGTTGGTAATGCAAAGTGTGTCCATTTATTAAAATTTCGTTGATTATATACTAAATTATTGCTTACATTGCATTTTAACCTAAAGTGGAGAATGTAGCAGTTGGACAGAACATTGAACGCAAGAATCACATAAAAATGAAGTGACGATCAATACAACACATAAAGTGTTTACTGTTTAGTCGTTTCTGTAATATGATATTATTTCTTTTGTATTTCAATATTCTGTCGGTATAATTGACATATGGTTTATGCTACACCTCCCTTTTACGGAAGAATGTTCATACAGTTTTTAAGTGTATGGACATTCTTTAACAAATGATTACAATAACCTAAATAATAAATTTTATTACAAAATATATATAAGTAACTTAAAATATGTCTACGTAGACTTTATAATGGAAAATTTTAATTCTATTCATTGTTAAAAATCTTAAGTCAGTTGTTATGAACTATTTGCTCTTTTTTATTTTTCTTATCTATTATTGTTACATTATTTCTTAAATCTATATTTTTAATTTCATAAGGTCCTTTATATTGTGGATCTAATTTATGACATGCTTCATTTTTAACTAAAACTAAATCTCTTATTTTAAATGTATAATCTAACAATGTTTTATCATAATTTAACTTCTGTTTTAACTTACACCTATCAATTATTTCTCGGGCCCTCTTATGTGCTGCTTCTAATCTATATCTAACTTCCTTAGCATAATCTTCTACATTATACACAGGAGCTATTGATTGAACCTGATTAAATTGTTGAAACCCATTAGGAAGCTTACCAAAAACTAACTCATAAGGACAGTAGTCGTGTACCGTAGATGACGTAGTATTAAAACAATAAGTGAAATACTTGAGCCATTCATCCCAATCGCTTTTGTCAACGGATATGTATGATCTTACATATTCGTTGAAGGTTCTATGACTTATTTCCACAGTTCCTAGCGTCCTAATATTCTCTATTTTTAAAAGATTACACAATTCATTAAGTACTGAGTTTTTGTACTCTGTACCCATGTCCGTAATGAACGTCTTCATCGGACCATAAGTAAGAATAAAATGTTCAAATATAGCTTTCGCAACTGATTTTGCGCTTTTATCTTGTATACACGCAGAGAAAAAATATAATTGGGCATGGTTACTGTAACCATTTAAATAGTGTTACAAGATTTTTAACAATATTATAGTCACAGTAACTATTTACATAATTGTGGTAACCATAATATGGTTAATTTATGATTCACTTGATTGTATCAACCATATATATGGTTACAGTAAACAAATATATGTTTGTGGCAACCGCATTTATGATGAATAATTTTATCATAATATGTTGTTCTCAGATTATGATAAGCCTTAAGCCGAGAGAAACATAATATGATAAGTTCTTCATCATATGAATGGTTGTCACAAACATATATTTGTTTACTGTAACCATATATTTGACACATTTTAACATATTTCGTAATATCACGAGTCATATTCTTCCAGAAATAATATCTTTCTATTTTATTAAGAGTTCTTGACACACCAGAATGTCCTCCATCTGCTGGATCATCGTGGTATCGTTTCATTATCTCTGTTATTAACTTGGCATTTGTTACGTGGATCACCTCATTAAGTAGCGCTACTTTTAATAATTTTAATAATTTATTGCCCATTTCTTTAAATTCATTAATAGAGATAAATTCGAAAATTTTCTCACTAGGTGCCACTTGTAATTTATTAATGTTTAGTTTACCGGCCACTTCTTCGAGCCTTGGGAAAAATTGTCCTAAGTCAAATTTCCCATTAATAAACAATTCATTCATTTGTATACATGCTAATGCAGACCATAAGGTAATCTTATAAATTGGTATGAACCATTATTGGTTGAAAATGATGTTAAATTTCTGTTTTTTTTTTTCTAAACCAATCTGGTGAAATCCAGACATAAGGTCTAAACAAGAAAAATATTTTGCTCTACCAAGTTGATCTAAAATATCGTCTATTCTAGGCAAAGGGAATTTCTCCGCTATTAGTTTTTTATTTATTTGCATATAATCGATCACAAGTCTCCACCTCTTGTTTTCAGAATTTGGTATTCTTTGGTACCAATAAGATTGGACTATTATACTCTGAATTAGAAGGTTCAACTATTTTGTCATTTATAAGTTTTTTGACTTGTGTGTATGAGGTATTCTGTAATTTTTTATGTATACTGGAGTTGAATCTTTTACTCTTAACCTTTGTTCATAGAAAATATTAACATTTATAGTTTCTGTTTCCAAACCAAAAATGTCACTATATTCAGAACAGATTTTTGTTAAAATTTTATCGAATTGTTGTGGAAAATTTTTCTGTAATTTTTGTAATATCAATGACTTCCTATCTTCGCCATTGCCAGATTTCTCTGTTACTATATCGTAATCTGCAATCTTCTCCGTCCTTAAATTTTCTTTATTTACTATTGAAATATTATCATTAGTATTTAGAATACGAATATATGCATTGTCAGATTTTAATAGAATATTTGCTATAAATACACCTGGAATTATTTCCTGATTTGGTATTAATAACTCTTTTTCGGAAGTGGGAAGATTTACTTTTCGTATCGTTTCTGATCTAGCTGGCAAGACAATGTCATTGTTTGTTAGTGGTATTTTTATAACTTGCGAAATATTAGAAGGTCTAAGGATAAAGTAATCGTTATCGTCATTAAAATCCAATACACAATTGAATTTTTTAATGAAATCCATGCCAATGATTCCATCGCATGGTATTGGGAAATCATCAGGTACCACATTGAAAACATGAGGTATCAGAAAATTTTTATATTTTAATTCGAAAAATTTAGTACCCAATGATCTAATTTTTCCTTTTCCTATTCCACTTAGTGTTGTTATTTTATTTCTATTTATTTCATTTAGTTTAAAAAATTTAATTTTAATTAAAGAAATATCTGCGCCTGTGTCTACAAGTAGAGTAATTGGTGTTTTAGTTTCGGTAATGTGAATATTTATAAAGAAGCAAAAGCTAAGGTTAAGTTTGTATACTTTTCTTTTTACTGAGTTGATGCTAGGGAAAGATTCGTGTTTTCTGAATCGCTCTCATTTTCAATTGCGTTAACGTAGTTTCTATTCCTACGGTTATTATTATTATAATTTTGTCTGTTTCTGTAGTTGTAATTATTTCTGTTATTAATGTTTTGATTGCTATTCTTGTCATTGTTTCGTGGATAGTTATTTCTTCCACGGAATCTATTATATCCTCCACGATAATTGTTGGAGTTTTGTCTAAGTATTGCATTCTGTTGTCCAGTTGCTTCTGTACAACTGTTTACGAGTTTTCTTATTGCGTCATTCATAGTATTGAATTAACCTGCTTCCATAATAATTTTTACCTTATATATGGTGCAGTTTTTTGTTAGTGCTTTTACAGCTACTTGAGTTGAGTATTTGTTTGCTAACTTTGTTTTTAAGCCGTCATTTATGTAAGCACTTTCTAGTGATTTTGTCAAATTTTCAATCTCGCTGCAATATGCGTTTGCAGTTTTATTGTTTTGTTTAATGTTTGATTGGCAGTCAGTACCTCGACTGATTCGCCTTTAATGCTATTATTTAGCTTATTTATAATTGCAATTATTGTGTTTTCATTTTCAATATAATTTCTTGCTGTTCCTTTTAATTTTGTTTTAATAATATATACAGCAACTGCTTCGTGTTCGCCCTTAATTGAATCAACAAGTTGCAATGAGTCAAGGAAAGAACGTATGTTTTCAGACTTTCCATCAAAGTCATTAATAAGCTTTGAAGCTGTATTAAGAAACTCTACTACTGTTTGGGTCATTTTGGAATGTTTTTTGAAATCTTTATTTGAAAATATATGTAGTTTATATTTTTATCTTTTCATGTATAGTGTCTGGAAGTTCAATTTCAATTTTCTTTTTGGCTGCTAATGTTGTTATTCTATTCTTGATATTATGAAAAAATGCCTCTGCTGCAATTTTATGTGCATAATTTACGTTTAGTACTATTCTTATTTCCTCCAAACAATGCAAAAGAATGTTAAAATGTTTGTCTACTGTTTCTTCCTTAGTTGGTCTGGCAACATTTAGACACTTATATGAGCGGTCAAATTCTTCTCAAATTCTTCTTGTTTTACGTTTGTGCCTTTTTGTATTAAAAGAAACGATTTGTATATTTGTAAATTAATATTTATTTGTACTTTGTCACAAGGTAATTGCATTGAAGTTAATTGCATACTGAAAGTTACACGTGAAGATAACCTAACAATGCATTTTTAGAGTGTTGCCAATAAGTGCGAATTACTTGGCGATTTCCATACACAACATTTCTTCCTACGCCTCAAGGGGAGAACCGCAACCGTTGTCTCCGAAGTCTAGTTGATTTCCTCAAAGGCTGATATGGGTGCGAAGTCGTAGTTTTACCAGATGGCGATGGCTGCATTCGAGCACTGGATGGGGTTAGTGTTACAAGATCATTTGGCTGGTACTCCTGTGTGTTCGATGGCGGTGATGATTTTGTAACCGTACTGTGTGACGGCGGCGTTATTGGAACAGTAGGTGAAGGCATATAAGTTTTTGATGGTCGTGGTGGTGTATTTCTCCCTACGTATGGACTTTGAGTTGAACCAGAAGGCGGGCTTGCTGGACTTTTTCTTGCCGACGACACCTTTTCTTCAGTAGAGGAAGTATCTTTGTGATGTGAATAAAATCGTCTTTCTATGTTAGACCGATGCTTATCCAGATTTTCTTCAGGACCCTTTGGGTGTTCCTTCTGCACTCGGTTTTTGATTTGATCAATATGTGGTTTGTACCGTTTGCTTTGAAACACAACTTCATAATGCAAGTCTCCTATTCTTTGATTTATAGCTCCGCTTAACCACTTATCCATTTTGTTGTTGTTTGAGAGAAACCAAATGCTTTGACCTGAATAAAATGAACGACAGTGAGAATCAGTTTTCAAAAATTGTTTTTCAGTAATTGTATGTGAAATATTGTGAGGAAAAACTAAATCGAGTCATGTGCGATGAGACCGTCCCAAAAAGGCCTGTTGTTGAATGCGGGGCTCGTCTGTATTGACGAAGAAACTCATTTATGTTTTCCTTAAGTGAAGATTTTGTCGTTTCCATGGCCTTAAGTGCATTTTTTATTGTTTGAACTGATCGTTCGGCCTGGCCGTTTGTTGCTGGGTGATAAGGGGCCGTCAGCTTATGAAATTGTACACCGACTTTATCTAAAAAATCCTTGAATTCTTGTGAGGTGAAATTTGTGCCATTATCTGAAACGAGTGTAAGTGGCACACCGTACGCTGCAAATAGTTCGTCCAAAATAGTAATAGTGGCATGGGAGGTTGTCGAATTAGTAGTTTTAACCTCCAACCATTTGCTATATGATCGGAAACTATAAGAAGCATAGTACCTGCTACTGGTCCGTCGTAGTCAATGTGGACTCTTTCCCATGGGCCCTTGGGATACTGCCAGTGGTTGTCTTTGCATTTAGGAGGGTTGTGTGAGTTTCTTGAACAGTTTTCGCAGCTGAGAGCCATATGCTCTATATCGGCGTCTATACCTGGCCAGTATACGAATGAACGAGCTAAGCCCTTCATTTTTACAATGCCCAAGTGGCCCGCATGTAAATCTTTTAGAATTCTCTTTCGAAGTGATTCGGGAATGACCACACGATGCTCGAATAATAAGCACCCATCCATGAGTTTGTAACTACTTACTGGTGATTTATATCCCAGTCTCTGTAAGTTTTTACCCGCCTCTAAATGTTTTACGATCGTTCCCATGTAGTTCCCAAACTCATCATGGATCCAAAACTCATTGCCTACAGAACAATTGACTTGGTTTATTTCTTCTCTTATGATGGTGCGAGAGCAAAAATCAGCATTAGCATTAGCTTTTGTTGGTTTAAAGATTACATCGAAATCGAAGTTTGATAGGAAATCAGCATAGTTCGCCATTCGACTGATGCAGAGTATCGGGAGCGACTTATGTGGGTGCAGAATTTGCGCCAATGGTTTATGATCCGTTATGAGAGTCCAGTGACGTGCGTACAAATAAAGGAAAAACTTTTGCACAGCCCAAATTATCGCCAAAGCTTCACGGTCCATTTGAGGGTACTTTTGTTCTGTTGCCGTTAACGCTCGGCTGGCATATGCTATTGGTCTTTCCTGACCGTTTTCCAGACGATGCGACAGAACGGCGCCGAGTCCCACTTTACTAGCATCAGTTGCTAAAAGCAAAGGCAGATTTGGATTGTATGGCATTAGTACCTCGGATGAAATAAGAGCATTTTTGATATCTTTGTACGCTTTACTGGCTTCAGGCGTCCATTGAAATGGTTCCCTCTTAAGCATTTCTCTCAAGGGGCTATTTCGAGTTGACAAGTTTGAAATAAATGAATTATAATAACAAGCCTTACCAAGAAATAACTGTAATTCCTCAATCGATGTGGGCATTGGAGCCTCTTTAACCGCTCTAATGTGAGAATCTGATTTATGAATTCCGTTGGAATCAATCTTATGCCCCAAGAATTCCACCGAGGAGGCAGCAAATATACACTTTTCCTTGTTGAGGCGCAACCCATGTTGCTTGAGTCTATCCAAAGTAGTCTGAAGTGCAAGTAAGAGCTTTTCAAAATCTGCTGCGTAAATCAATATATCATCGAAGAAGCTGCAAACGTTGCTTAATCCGAGTAATATATTTTCCATACGTCGTTGCCAAATGGCCGGGATGTTTGCTGCGCCGTATACAGCTCTGGTTGGCCTAATGAGCCCATGTGTGGGTGTATTTAATGTAAGCGCATGAGCGAATTCTTCATCGTCTGTAAGGTGATAGTATGCGTCGGTTATATCTAAATGACAAAAGAATTTTGAATCAAGCATTTAGTTTAGTAACATTTCAGCTTTAGGAATTGGGTGCTCGTCGATTATCATTCGGGGGTTAAGGGTAGGTTTATAGTTACCTGTGATTCGTATTTTACCATTCTTTTTTGCCACTACATGGGTTGGTGACGGAGTAATCCACTTTTTATATAGTCCTGATGCAATTTTTGCGTCTATTTCTGCAGCGATTTTTTTGGTGAAAATCGGTTTCGCATCCGGTTTGAGGTGGAGTTTTGCAGGAGGACCCACTAATGTGCCAGCCTTCTCGCTAAACATATCCTGGTATTTGGCCAATACGTTTTGCAAGTTCTATTGTTGTGTCACATTAAGTGATGGAGATGCCATTTTAATGGAATTGACTCGATTTGAAGTTGAGAATAGTTCTGACCAATTAATTTCATTGACGAAATAGGAGATCCACTCTCTCCCAAACAAAGGTTCGTACTCCCCATCCATGACATACAGGTTTAATTTTTTAACGGTTTGACCCAACTTCACATATACAGATATACTTTGGGTCGTATGACCAGTGTAACTGGAAAACATCCTTTGAGTTTTACGGATGCCATTGTGTTTAATATTCTGTAGGTGTTTTTTGCCTACTATCCAACACGGTGCGCCTGTATCTAGCTCCATTTCGATATCCTTACCATTTATGTATGCGGTTATTTTCTTTTTTGTATCTTTGCTATTCACAATATGTTCATACACTGAATCGCAGTCGCTGTCCAAGGGCTCATCTACAATCATCTAGTCTTCGATTTGCAGACTTTGGAAATGTGTCACTTCCTGCCGCAGGAATAGCATGTAGCATCCAGGAATTTGCATTGCGTTCGTAGGTGTTTTCCCCCACATCCGTGACACGTGGTCTTGATAGTTTTATCGTTTCCATATCTCGTTTGGTTACGGGTCGAATTTATAGGAACCGGTATATTTTTCTTTTGTACTGGAACATAACCTAGCTTATTTGTTTGCTCTGGCACGTTTTCAGGTGACATTTTAACAGAGGAAGTTGTCTGATGTGTTGCTTCCAGTGCGTGCGCGATTTCATATGCATCCTTAAAAGAACACGGGGTTTTTGAAATTATTTCATCGCACGGCATTCGTGACTCGATACCACAAATAAACTGCTCAATTAGCATACGGTCAATAAATTCACCATACTCACAATAGACTGCAGTTTGTCTCAAACGAAGTGCAAAGTTTGCAACTGATTCCCCTTTATTCTGTGTCAGCTGTCGAAATTTTACACTCTCTGCGTATTTATTTTTCTTCTTATCAAAATGTCCAATTAATATTTTTTTCATTTCATCATAAGAACAGCACTCTGGTTCCTTTGGATGAGTAAGAAATTTAAAGGCTTCGATTAGATGCGCCCCCATATGTACTCGTGCATAGCTACAGTAGTCTGCCTCAGGAATTTTGCTCAGCTTGAGTGCCAAATCGAAACGCCCAAAATAATTTTCAACCGGCGTCATTTCGGTTTCATTGTATTCTGCAATGCTGAAAGGGGGAGGTCTCGGTGACATATTAGCAGAAGATGCATTTTCATCTGGTGGTTGATGCTGCTGTGACACTGCAGAGAAGGCTGCCTGGGTTGCTTGTGCTACAGCCACTTTTAAGGCATCTGCAAATATAGAAGTAATTTGTTTGGTCTCTTCTTCACTCAGTGGCATCTTCTATCCCACTACTGACACCACTTTTACGTTTGTGCCTTTTTGTATTAAAAGAAACGATTTGTATATTTGTAAATTAATATTTATTTGTACTTTGTCACAAGGTAATTGCATTGAAGTTAATTGCATACTGAAAGTTACACGTGAAGATAACCTAACAATGCATTTTTAGAGTGTTGCCAATAAGTGCGAATTACTTGGCGATTTCCATACACAACACCTTGTTCACTATATCTTGCCACTCCATCTATACTCTGTCTAATCTGTAATATTAATATCATTTCTACTCTATTTCAAAGGGTCAATAGGCGGTTAACGCCTATTGACCCTATACGTGCAAATGGATGCACAATAGTTCCCGTTCTGTACTTTAGCCGTACAGAACCTCTGGCGGAGACTTGGCTGTCCGCCAGGAACCACAAGATTCCTTTTGTGTGCTTATTGTTTGTTAAGCACTCCAAAATACTGGTGTAAATAAAAGATTACAATTTGTTTATAAACAATATTTTTCCTTGGGTGCTCTAAAATTAAGCACTCCGAAGGACAGGCAGGATCACAAATATGCCAATATGCTTTTTTATTTTGTAGCACTTCAAAAGACAGGCAGGAACGCTATATAGGAGGAGAAAAAAACAAAGGTTATTTTATTTCTATTCCACTTTGCTCGAGCTAAATTACAGCTCAGAGTTGGTAATGCAAAGTGTGTCCATTTATTAAAATTTCGTTGATTATATACTAAATTATTGCTTACATTGCATTTTAACCTAAAGTGGAGAATGTAGCAGTTGGACAGAACATTGAACGAAAGAATCACATAAAAATGAAGTGACGATCAATACAACATACAAAGTGTTTACTGTTTTGTCGTTTCTGTAATATGATATTATTTCTTTTGTATTTCAATATTCTGTCGGTATAATTGACATATGGTTTATGCTATAATGTAATAAAATCTTTATTTATTAACGAAACTCAATGAAATTCTCAACGTTTTTTAAGTTTGTCATTCTAAATAACAAGGTGTAAAAAAAGTGAAGTCACCTTTTTGTCCAAAAAACAGCAAAAATCAACTATTTTTTGAATATTTAAATTGAAAATCGTTTATTTTTGGATCCATAATTGATATTGCTCTGAAATCTTTTGTATGATATTTGCCTACTATGATATTTACCCTACTTTGAGCCCCCATAGCGCCGCCCTGGATTATTTGTAGAGCCCATTTTAATAACTTAAACTCGAATACACCTTGTCTACGCCTCAAATTTTATCCCGATCGGACCAGCCGTTAAGAAATGTCAGATTTTTTTCCAAAAAATTTTGATTCTGCCCCACTCTGCATGGTAATATACTTTTTGCGTATTTGCGTATTTTGCGTATGCCTGACTTCAAATTAGCCACTTTCACTGACAATGATATCAAACTTTGGACAGATTCCATTTATTGTGTAATTCCACAAGACCACTTTATTAAACAAAGATTCGGCACCGTTGCACATAGGTCTGGCGAACCACATTTTTTGGCCAAACTCAAAACTCTTTTTCCTATATTTGTTGTTAGGATGTAGTAGCAAACACTTCAGATAAACAAAAAAAATATTTTGTTTTTACAAACTTCAATTAACCGTTATTCTATGAAGGGAGAAAGTTCAATGTTTTAAGTGCAGTGGTAAACTGAAACACGTGGTGTAATTTTTTGTTTTCTTTGAGTCACATATTACACGAAAATAAATAAACTTTTTAAGTCAGTTAGTTATGGATATTAATGACGATGGAAAGTAGTTAAATTTTTAATAGTGAAATATTCAATAAAAATTATGGTAATAAGAAATTACATAAAAAACGTTCATAACCAAAAAATCAATGATTTTAACTTTTTATAAAAAAAAAATAGTATATAACTTATATAATTTCAACCGATTTCAACCAACCAAAAACGCACAAAATTACAGTGATATTTTGTGCTTACGAATCATCAATAACTTTCTGCTAGTTTTTGCTTATTTTGAAGAAATCAATTTTTGTTTCAGGATACTTTTACTTCAAAAATTGTGATTTACTCATAATTATATAATGTATATAACATACATAATTTCAACCGATTTCAACGAACCAAAAACGCACAAAATTACAGTGATATTTTGTGCTTAGGAATCATCCATAACTTTCTGCTAGTTTTTGCTTATTTTTAAGAAATCAATTTATGTTTCAGGATACTTTTACTTCAAAAATTGTGATTTACTCAGAATTTGGCAGAGTGGAAGTAAAATACAAAAAAAAAATTAAATTATTAAAAACTTAAAAAATTTATGTTTTTTGTTATTAATTGTATCATTTGTATGAATTTATGTATATAAGTGAATATTTTAGTTTTGGCCAAAAAAAGTGGGTCGCCAGACCTATGTGCGTTGATAGAGCTTGATGTATAATACAATTTGTTATAAATAATTTAGAAATAGTGAATAATTAATTTACTAAAGAATTAGTTACTCAATTTAAAACCCGAATTAATGAACGACATAAAAAAGTTCTTAATACGTTTATTATATTTGAATTCAGGATAATGTCCAACTAGCACAATTTTTTTAAAGCATAGCTCCAAATCGGAAACTAAAGGGTTTGCTAGTCAATTGTTTTGTAGATTGTTCGGGAGTTAATCTGATCAGAATATTTCTGTTGAAAATTTAATGATGGACTTTGCTTTCGAATGTTTTTTAACATTATCAATACTTGAATTGTTAACTTTAACGTTATTTTTTGTTTTTCTTTAACAATAAATTATTAAAAAACCGACATTCAAAACTTCATTCTTTACATTTTTAGAAAAATTTAAATTATTCGAATAATTCGAACAAGTTAAAATATCTCTTATTCGAATTATTCGTTTTATTCGAACAAGAGAAAAATCGAATAATTCGAATACCCTAATATGTATGCAACAATTTATTACTTTTTTAACATTATATGTTTATTTATAGATTTTTGGTAATTATTTGAACTTATTATATATAAAATTTGAAAGCAAATTTTGAATTTGGCTTAAGATGAAATTTACAATAAGACCTTGACAATGAAGATTGTTGATGACGCCAATTTGCCAATTGTCTAAAATTTTAGTATTCAGTGATATTCTTTGAATTATTACAAATAACTTATGTATAATAAAAATGAACTTAAGCCTAATTAAGAATTTGCTTTCAAATTATATGTTTATAATAAAAATAGATTTAACAAAAAACAAATAACAAAAAGTTATTTATTTTGTTACAAATTATTATTAATACTATAAAACAATTCATTTAAAAAACTAAACATTACACAAATATAATAATATGTAACAAATTAAAACCATTAATTTGAAACCAAATAAGAAAAAATAAGGTACATTTAAAATTACCTACGTTACGATATGACAATAATAAGTACATTACATACATATTTGGAATAATTTTATAAAAAACATTAGAACTAAATAAAAAAACAGTTCATTTAAAAAACTAATTAAATATTTCACAAATATGTAAATATTTAAAAAAAAATGTATTTTGCATTTCAATATTAGCTATTATATTTTATTAAAATATTTAATTTTCGGAATTGTGATATATTTAATTTTGATCATATTATTTACAAAATCTTAAAAATTATTATTTTTATACTTATACTACTTGATAAGCGCATCAGTTGGCACCCAGTTTTCCAAATCTTCATTCAACAAATTTTGTGCTGAAAGCATGGACTCACATGTGCCCACTTCTAGCCTATTTATTTTTCACTAGGATCGCCTGGTGGTCAAAATTCGACCACTAATAACAAAATTATACAGTTACTTTGAGTATACGCAAAAATATTTTTTAAAAAAAATTTATATTGTGCACATCTAGAGAAAGTAATCTTTTAAACCATATAGGTTTCATCAATATTGGTGGACAATAACATACTTAACAGTGTACCACAAAAAAAACGTGTAGCCTATTTATATATAAGATTAAAGTTAATTTTGAAACTACTCTTTCAGCGGACGCACTACGTACGTAGCAAATGTATATAATTCATTTAAATTATTGTGAGCCTATTTTTGAAATTTCCTATTCTGTGCCAAAATACATCCAAATTAGAAATTCTACTTAAATATATCCTCATATGTTTTATCATTAATTTTTCTTTCAATGTTCTTAGTTCATGTATTCTTCCAAATTAGTATCTGGGTCATTTATTATATCATTGTATTCCGAAATCAATTTAAAATTGTGTATTCCTTATTGGAATGAATTAAAACTGAAAGCTCTTTATTATATATTTCAATTCTTGAAATTATTTCTATACAGAGTTTGTGATAAAAATTTAATATATTGGTTTTTATATCAATACTACAAGAAAGCTTTACGGAACATACATATCTCCATTTTGGCCTCATGTCTAATATATACATTAGAGCAGCGAGCTGCAGTGAGCTCTCAAATGAGCTCTCTTGTTTTTATTTTCACATGTACGCAAGCACACACATTCAGTGATGTTAACTTTTTAATTTCGATTACCGTACAGCCCTAAAAAAATTTCCGTTTTTTAGGTAAAATTACCGTATCCAAAGTTTAGTACAAAAATAATAATATTTTCTTATTGAAACAGGTTTATTTTTATAATTCAATATATCGAGGGCCTATATTCAAAACTCTCTATCTTAAAAAACAACTTTTCAGGAAAGCCAAAAAACTGTTTTTTGTCGCGTACTACTTGAGTTATTAAAATTCGGTATGCTAGAGGGTTTTTCTTCTCAAAATATTCAATGTGTATATAAAAATGAAAAGATAGAGGATTTTGCATTTTAATAGAATTAAATTATTTTGATTTCATTTATCTGTCAGTTTTTAACGTGATTTATTTAAGAAAAACTTTAAAAGTAGACACTTTTTAAGCAAACTCCAAATTTAAGCATTTATTTTTATGCCATGGAAATTATATTTTCCAAAAACAAAATGGCAAAATATTTTCATGGTAATTCATTTTTTTAAATGATTGAAAAATGTAAAATTCATGTTCAGCATTAAAAAATTAGTAGGAAAACATGAATTGCAAGAAGAAATTATTCCAAAAAAATATTTGAAAATTATTTGAAAAGATAGAGGCTTTTGCATTCGGAAAAAAATAATTGTATAACACAGAGAAATAACAAAAATGCAAATAAAACAGCAAAAGACAATAGGTTGTAAGAAATTCACACCATAGATGAGGGCTGTTTTACTGAACATTTTACTATCAAAAAGTAATTTTCGTGAATATCAAAGATAGTGGGTTTTGAATATAGGACCATGTTTGTAAAACAGCAGAATGCCATTTTTATCAACATCATTTATTTGCCTTATAATATAAATTCCGTATCTATTTATTTAAATTCATCCATTTCAACAGCTTCTGGAAAATGCAAAACTAAAGGAATTATAGAAATATTGGTATCGAACAATTGGGGATTTATTACGATAAGTTTTTAATACTAATTTGTATGTTGAAATATCCATACTTGAAAGACTTGCGATTACTTTACCGCGTAGATATATTTTGTCTAGTGGTAGTTGGTTATCATCATCCTCAAAGTTTTATGATTATTTTAATGAGAAATATGTACATTATATGTAGACACATTATGGAAATATAACGTTTAGGATATAATTTTTAAAAATTTAAACTTTTTAAAATTACCGTACAAATGTAGAAATTACCTGCCTACCGTACGGAGGTCTAAATTACCGTACAATACGGTAATTACCGTACGGTTAACATCACTGCACACATTGTATAAAAACAGTCAGTCTCGCATGAGCATTGATAGAAGCAGGTTGTGTTACGCTTTTATGTTTGTTTATTTCATTATTTCAGCTATTTGTTTTTGCCAGAGAATAATTCTGAACTCATACAACTACAATATCTAAAAACTGTATTGGTGTGAGTTTGCATTAGAGTAACAGCCGATTTTTTTTTTAGATTTCAAAGAGTGCCGGGTGGAATATTGTGACACTAGGCCAGTGATGTTCAAAAATAAAAATGAAGATGTATTGGTGAGAGAGCTACCCAGCAAACATAATGTCAAACACTTAAAATAAGAACAAAATAAAGAATGTTTAGATTTAGAATTTTTGCCAGATATAACCAATTTATTAAATGAATGTAATTTAAATTTTAAGGAAATAAAAGAATATACATTATACGTCCGAAATTCTCTCAAATTGTTTATTTATTTCTGACTTTGTTGTTTTGTGTTCAATTGTAATTGAAACGCGTGTGTTTGCTATGCTTCGTCCAAAAACCAACCAACAACAATGCTTAATGAATTTCTTAAAAAAATTAGACATTTGTTATGCTCTTTAAAGAGAATAAGAATATGTGTGTTGTTACTCAGCGCGAAAGCACAATGAAATGAACATCATTGCACTAGGCCTAAAAGTTAAATGCTGAACATTTGAGCGAAATCAGACAACGATTTCTGGACGCGCATCGAGGTCAAAGTTCAGATATATGCAAAATTTTACTATTTATATGGAATAAATAGGTGAAACTCGTTAACTTTCTGCATTGTTTTCTAGAAATATGTAGATTTATTTATATTAATGAATATTACATTAAAAATTTTTTTGGAAATTAACCCTGTATCTCCTTTGGGTCAAAATGACACAAAAACTGTATTATCGCCAAAATTCGGAAAAAATGCAAATTTTTCAGATTTTGTAAAAATTTTGCTACTAAATAAATCCATGGTAGGCGTTCATACTGTTCAGGTTACGATGATTTTCGTCAAACAACCCGAATGTGAACAAAAGAGCGTAATAGAGCGTAAAAATACCAGTGTTGCCACCAAGAAAATTATAAACTACACATCCTCATACCTAAATTACACATACGAGAAAAAATTACACATGTAAATAAATTTTCGTGATTTCAATAGGAGAAATTGTCTAAAATTGTCATGAATATCAAAGGTTTTTCACAGTTTGGACCAAATTGAGCGTATTTATTGTCAATGGACAATTTTCACTTGCGGTGATTTTAATTTATCCAGGAATTGGATATTAAAAGAAGATTAGCAATCTCTTTTTTTTAATGAACTTTTCTAATTTAATGAATTCTTGAGATCAGTCAAATATGTCAATCCCAAATACACTTTTAACAAATATTAATCAATGTTCATTCGGAGATTATTCCATTGGAAATTGTTACATTTGTATTAAAAATTTAACAATATTTAAAAAATAGCACACTGTTTGCTTTCGAATTTGAATTTATTCCTATTTTATATAAAGTGCTTTGAAATCAGTTTTGTTTTCAGTTTCAAAGATAAATATTTTTTAGTATTTGTTTAAAAATTATAGCTCTGACCATTTTCCTTCACAGTAAATACTTTACCAGTAAAATCTTGTAACGTTTATATTTTTAAAATTTGTAGTTATAAATTTGAAATAAAGCTTCCAAAATAGTAAATAGTAAGTCAATTTTATTGTTTATTATTTAAAACACACACCAGGAACCAGACAGACAATAGCATAAACACAAAACAGTTCTTACGGGTAAAAAAATAACTAGTAACAATTTGTAAAAAAAAATTTCTCACACAAATTCCTACGTTCTGGTTTTTTCTGTTAAGATTGGCTAACGTTACCCCGAAATAACTGCAATTACCGTTACCGATATAATAGTTTATATCGTTATCTGTAAATACCGCTACCCTTATTCTATAAACAATTTAAAATTATAAAAATACAAATTTTCGATTTTGGGTTATCTTGAAAATTAACGTTTTTCCAATAACAATTTTTAATAACTTGTAAAAATGTATAGTTATTGAATACTATTTGTTGTTTTATTTTTTTTTTATGTTGGAATTAAAAGTCTTTAATATAAACCAAAATTTAGTTTCTATTACCAATATTACGCAAACAAAACGGCGAAATGTCCACTTGGAAAACCAAACGTAGCAATCTCCAAATTACTTATCATATTTTTCTGCAAACCTTAATGTTAATTTAGTTCAAACTAGATTCATATCTTCATACATATAATTCCATTATACTGAGTATAGGAGTAAAATATAGGATACTAGCTATTCCCTCATATAAACGTACATATTTATTTCAGTCGGTTTTGAAATCTGAACAATCCATAATTCATTCAATTAAAATCCAAAATATAGATAAAAGACATACATTGACAATTTATGTTGGATATAATTGGAATTTAAAATTACACATGAATTACAAATTCACTCAATTACACATGGGCTACACATCCAAGTTAAAATTACACACAATATGTGTAATTACACATGAAGTGGCAACACTGAAAAATACACACAATTCATTCAGTTCCCAGCAAAAACTTTTCTCACAAATAAGCCGAAAAATAAGGGGAATTTGACGATTCAACTACTTATTTTTCTACTGTAAGAAGTCGTTATTTTTGTTCGCGATGTCCCAAAAGTAATCCTTTATATTTTGGCCAGAAATAACTTGTTTTGTTAGTAGAGTTATTTATAGAATTTTTATTTACACAAAAAAATAAAAAAATAAGTCGCAGACCCGATTCGAACCTGCAACCTTCTGTTTGGTAGTCTGCCGTTGTGCTCACTACACCACTGCTTAGTTATTTCATTGTGCATCAAATAATGGTTTTCACACAGTAATGCAATATTCTTTTCTGTTTTTCTAAAAATAAACATGTAATAAAAAAAAATGGGCAAATTGAAAAAAAGTAACAGTTTTGTGTTTTGTTTGTTTATTTTGTTTTTTTAGACTTTACTACTTAAAAAGTAAGTTATTAAAAAAGACATTATTAAAAAGACATTGTAGCATTTGTAAGCGAAGTTTTTGCTGGGTTTCTTGATGTTGTTGTGGATATTTTATTTTTTACCCAAAAGAGCACACAAATTAAATGCCTCTTTTTGCCTACCAATGAAATAAATACTTTTGCAATTGAATGCAAAATAATCGAAATGTGTACGTAATTATCGTTGTAATGGGATATAAATGACAAAATTTGGTTAAAAAATGTTAAAGTAATAACAAATTCGCCAGACCATTAACGTGTTTCAGGCCACTTGAACAAAAAAATTAATATATTTCGAGAAAAATTAAAATAAAAGCTAATTTTTAACCTATTCGCAGGTATGACCAAAAAAATATTTTTTTAACGGCTGTTTCGAATCTTCATTTTCAAATTTTTAAAAATTTTGTTAAACAAACTTCAGAATTTTTTGATCTACACATTAGGATTTATTGAGATCATAATAGGGAATAAAAATATGAAATAGGTTTTACTTAAAATTCATAACTGTAAGGAAATTGGGCTCATTCGCCAAAATATGGACAACAAATTAGTTTTTCTTGGAAACCGCAAAATTTAAATCGCAGGTACGGAAAAACTGTAATAGGTATTGACATAATTTTTTCATATTTTTATTCCATATTATGATCTCAATAAATCACAATGTATTATTTTTACCTCTTGACTTACAAAACATAATCATATATACAAGTAATGTTTTTTTTTTAAATTTTTCTTTACATTGTAATATAATACCTACAAAAACTATTGTAAACACACTTATATATAATTCTAAATAATGTTAAAATATAAATAATTTACTTACTTGAGTGCCCGAATTTTGGGACTGTGTATAATTAAATCTTTATTTAATCTATTGTTTATTGTAGTTTAATTTGTTATTCAAAAATATATTTAATAAACGAAATTTAAAAAAAAAAAAAAATAAATCACAATGTGATGATGATCAAAAAATTCTGAAATTTGTTTAACAAAATTTTTAAAAATTTGAAAATGGAGATTCGAAACAGCCGTTAAAAAAAATATTTTTTTTGGCCACATCTGCGAATAGGTTAACGGTATCCTACGAAGACAAAAACTCATACACAAGTAATTACGGATATATTTAAAATAAAAATTAGCTTTTATTTTAATTTTTCTCGAAATATGTTAATTTTTTTCCTAAATTTTTTGTTCAAGTGGCCTGAAACAGGTTAATGTGTCGAATTTGTTATAACTTTAACATTTTTATATACATATCTCATTACAACGATAATTACGTACACATTTCGATAATTTTGCATTCAATTGCAAACGTATTTATTTAGTAGTAAAATTTTTACAAAAACTGAAAACAGTTTTTGGGTCATTTTGATCCAAAGGAGATACAGGGTTAATTTCCAAAATTTTTTTAATGTAATTTTCATTAATCTATATATGGGGCATTTCACGTCAAGTGAACCAACTTTTGAAATCGATGTCTTCCGATCGCGATGAAACTTGCACCAATGTTAGTTCTATTGGATAGTAATTCGGACACCATTTTTCAACAAGATCGGTCAAGAACTCTCTGAGTTATAGGAGGTCAAAATTTGACATTTTGGCCAAACAGGTGTTTTTTTATCCATATAACTTATTACCTATTATTCTTAGCAAAATGTGTCCCAAATAGTTTAGATAGCTATTTATGCAGCTATTTATGCATTTTTTCAAAATGGGCCCTTTTTATTTTTTTTTTTATTTTTTTTAAGAAAGCTTAGGTCTTTTCCTAAGCGACCTATATGGTCGCTTAGTGGGATGCGAGTGGGATATCTATCAAAAAAATATTTTGTAACTCAAGATTTAAAATTTTTGAATTTTTTTGCAAAATCAAAAATTTTGTTGACTTTTTTTTAAAAAAATGGACTAATTTTTTTTTTGCTCAGAAGAAAGCTTATGTGTTTTCCTTTAACACTCTTTTTGTCGCTTAGTGGGATGCGAGTAGGATATCTATAAACAAAATGTTTTGTAACTCAAGACATACAATTTTTTACTTTTTTTTGAAAAATCAAAAACCTTTTTGACTTTTTTTTTCCAAAATGGACTTATTTTTTATTAATTTTTTTTCTCAAAAGAAAGCTTAGGTCTTTTCCTTTAAAACCTTTTTGGTCGCTTAGTGGGATGCGAGTGGGATATCTATCAAAATAAATGTTTTGTAACTCAAGACAAATGTTTTTAAATTGATTTTTTTCATATTTGTGTGTAAGTGTTTCTAAAACCTTAAAAATAAAAACCACAACAACTGACCAATAATAGCCACTGGAGGGGTGCAATATGAGGCCGACCGCTATTAATTTTCCACCCCCAAAATTTGTCTGAGTTTTGTATCTTGCGGCTTTTTTAGTCAATCCTAGAGGTAGTTTTCAGCGCACGTGATTTTCATTGTTAAAATATCAGGTGCCCCAGAAACAAATTTTTGGAATCAAGTGGAAATATTTTATGGCCCTTCTCCGAAGTACCAGTTTATTTATTATTTTATGACATTTGACTTTAAGAAGTGGGTGGAGAGGTAGAAGTTGACAGGTAGGTTATTTATATGGTGGTTTATTTTTATTATTATTTGTAACATTTGGTTAAACTAGGTACTTTAGTATGTAAGCCCTTCTTGACCCTAATAAAAGATTTTAGACTCATTCATTAAAACGTACTACCTATATGATCTTAAAAAACTATTTATTGTCATTCTGAAGACATACGGAAATCAGTTTTTTAGAAACAGCGTTAAAGTTAAGACGTGTGTTATTTACATAAATACTTACAAAATTCAAAATGTCTACGACTTCTAAAAAGGCTAAGGTTGAAAATGAAATTTATTCGTCTTTTTGTTTTAATCCCTTTAACAAAATGAAGCACAGATCATCAGATATGCGAAATATTTCCGACGGCTTATTAAAAAAATTCCCTACGCTGTTAAAACGATTGAAAATTTGTGGATCATGAAGGAAAGAGCTCGGAAAATTGAACGAATTACCAAATTTGAATAGTAATGAGCCTTGCGTTGAAGTTATTCCAGATGAAGACAAAAGTAATTCCGAGAATGAAGACAGAACTGTTGATGATGATGGTTATTCTAACTTTTCAAATTCAACGAATGAGTGTCGAAACCAATACCATAAGGATGCAGTAGAAGTTCTTGAACAAATAAAAGAGAAATACAAAACGTCACAGAGTGAAGCTGAAAGAATTCAACTTCTCACGCTTGCTCCAAGAACATGGAGTTCTGCAAAAACAATGACTGAGTTTGGAACGTCTCAACGAAAAGCAAGAATTGCTAAACAATTGGTTGCTGAGCATGGGATTCTCACACTCCCAAACAAAAAGAAGGGAAAAACTTTGGAGTGCGATACTAAATCTCTAATAACTCAGTTTTATCAGCGAGATGATATGAGTCGCCTGATGCCAGGGATGAAAGACTGGATGTCTGTACGAATCGATGGCAAGAAAGTTCAAATGCAGAAGAGAAAATGGTTCTCTGTAACCTGAATAAATTATTCGCAACATTTCAATCTGAATACGAGGATGTCAAAATTGGATTCACAAAATTTACACAACTGAGGCCAAAACATTGCGTTTTGGCAGGAAGCAGCGGAACTCACACAGTATGTGTTTGTCTTTACCATGAAAATGTTAAATTGATGTTGAAGGAAATCAACTTAAATTACTTAAAAGATGATTCATCAGAAGATTTACACCATTACCGCGATTGCCTTAAATTGACTATGTGCCCTAATGCTACAACTTCTTGCCACTTAGGTGAATGTTCGAATTGCCCGGAAACCACATCCATCAAAGAAAATTTAATCAACTCTTTTGATCGAGAATTTGACATTTTGGCCAAACAGGTGTTTTTTTATCCATATAACTTATTACCTATTATTCTTAGCAAAATGTGTCCCAAATTTTGCATTCAATTGCAAACGTATTTATTTAGTAGTAAAATTTTTACAAAAACTGAAAACAGTTTTTGGGTCATTTTGATCCAAAGGAGATACAGGGTTAATTTCCAAAATTTTTTTAATGTAATTTTCATTAATCTATATATGGGGCATTTCACGTCAAGTGAACCAACTTTTGAAATCGATGTCTTCCGATCGCGATGAAACTTGCACCAATGTTAGTTCTATTGGATAGTAATTCGGACACCATTTTTCAACAAGATCGGTCAAGAACTCTCTGAGTTATAGGAGGTCAAAATTTGACATTTTGGCCAAACAGGTGTTTTTTTATCCATATAACTTATTACCTATTATTCTTAGCAAAATGTGTCCCAAATAGTTTAGATAGCTATTTATGCAGCTATTTATGCATTTTTTCAAAATGGGCCCTTTTTATTTTTTTTTTTATTTTTTTTAAGAAAGCTTAGGTCTTTTCCTAAGCGACCTATATGGTCGCTTAGTGGGATGCGAGTGGGATATCTATCAAAAAAATATTTTGTAACTCAAGATTTAAAATTTTTGAATTTTTTTGCAAAATCAAAAATTTTGTTGACTTTTTTTTAAAAAAATGGACTAATTTTTTTTTTGCTCAGAAGAAAGCAAAACGCAGAGAAATACAAAACGTCACAGAGTGAAGCTGAAAGAATTCAACTTCTCACGCTTGCTCCAAGAACATGGAGTTCTGCAAAAACAATGACTGAGTTTGGAACGTCTCAACGAAAAGCAAGAATTGCTAAACAATTGGTTGCTGAGCATGGGATTCTCACACTCCCAAACAAAAAGAAGGGAAAAACTTTGGAGTGCGATACTAAATCTCTAATAACTCAGTTTTATCAGCGAGATGATATGAGTCGCCTGATGCCAGGGATGAAAGACTGGATGTCTGTACGAATCGATGGCAAGAAAGTTCAAATGCAGAAGAGAAAATGGTTCTCTGTAACCTGAATAAATTATTCGCAACATTTCAATCTGAATACGAGGATGTCAAAATTGGATTCACAAAATTTACACAACTGAGGCCAAAACATTGCGTTTTGGCAGGAAGCAGCGGAACTCACACAGTATGTGTTTGTCTTTACCATGAAAATGTTAAATTGATGTTGAAGGAAATCAACTTAAATTACTTAAAAGATGATTCATCAGAAGATTTACACCATTACCGCGATTGCCTTAAATTGACTATGTGCCCTAATGCTACAACTTCTTGCCACTTAGGTGAATGTTCGAATTGCCCGGAAACCACATCCATCAAAGAAAATTTAATCAACTCTTTTGATCGAGAATTTGACATTTTGGCCAAACAGGTGTTTTTTTATCCATATAACTTATTACCTATTATTCTTAGCAAAATGTGTCCCAAATAGTTTAGATAGCTATTTATGCAGCTATTTATGCATTTTTTCAAAATGGGCCCTTTTTATTTTTTTTTTTATTTTTTTTAAGAAAGCTTAGGTCTTTTCCTAAGCGACCTATATGGTCGCTTAGTGGGATGCGAGTGGGATATCTATCAAAAAAATATTTTGTAACTCAAGATTTAAAATTTTTGAATTTTTTTGCAAAATCAAAAATTTTGTTGACTTTTTTTTAAAAAAATGGACTAATTTTTTTTTTGCTCAGAAGAAAGCTTATGTGTTTTCCTTTAACACTCTTTTTGTCGCTTAGTGGGATGCGAGTAGGATATCTATAAACAAAATGTTTTGTAACTCAAGACATACAATTTTTTACTTTTTTTTGAAAAATCAAAAACCTTTTTGACTTTTTTTTTCCAAAATGGACTTATTTTTTATTAATTTTTTTTCTCAAAAGAAAGCTTAGGTCTTTTCCTTTAAAACCTTTTTGGTCGCTTAGTGGGATGCGAGTGGGATATCTATCAAAATAAATGTTTTGTAACTCAAGACAAATGTTTTTAAATTGATTTTTTTCATATTTGTGTGTAAGTGTTTCTAAAACCTTAAAAATAAAAACCACAACAACTGACCAATAATAGCCACTGGAGGGGTGCAATATGAGGCCGACCGCTATTAATTTTCCACCCCCAAAATTTGTCTGAGTTTTGTATCTTGCGGCTTTTTTAGTCAATCCTAGAGGTAGTTTTCAGCGCACGTGATTTTCATTGTTAAAATATCAGGTGCCCCAGAAACAAATTTTTGGAATCAAGTGGAAATATTTTATGGCCCTTCTCCGAAGTACCAGTTTATTTATTATTTTATGACATTTGACTTTAAGAAGTGGGTGGAGAGGTAGAAGTTGACAGGTAGGTTATTTATATGGTGGTTTATTTTTATTATTATTTGTAACATTTGGTTAAACTAGGTACTTTAGTATGTAAGCCCTTCTTGACCCTAATAAAAGATTTTAGACTCATTCATTAAAACGTACTACCTATATGATCTTAAAAAACTATTTATTGTCATTCTGAAGACATACGGAAATCAGTTTTTTAGAAACAGCGTTAAAGTTAAGACGTGTGTTATTTACATAAATACTTACAAAATTCAAAATGTCTACGACTTCTAAAAAGGCTAAGGTTGAAAATGAAATTTATTCGTCTTTTTGTTTTAATCCCTTTAACAAAATGAAGCACAGATCATCAGATATGCGAAATATTTCCGACGGCTTATTAAAAAAATTCCCTACGCTGTTAAAACGATTGAAAATTTGTGGATCATGAAGGAAAGAGCTCGGAAAATTGAACGAATTACCAAATTTGAATAGTAATGAGCCTTGCGTTGAAGTTATTCCAGATGAAGACAAAAGTAATTCCGAGAATGAAGACAGAACTGTTGATGATGATGGTTATTCTAACTTTTCAAATTCAACGAATGAGTGTCGAAACCAATACCATAAGGATGCAGTAGAAGTTCTTGAACAAATAAAAGAGAAATACAAAACGTCACAGAGTGAAGCTGAAAGAATTCAACTTCTCACGCTTGCTCCAAGAACATGGAGTTCTGCAAAAACAATGACTGAGTTTGGAACGTCTCAACGAAAAGCAAGAATTGCTAAACAATTGGTTGCTGAGCATGGGATTCTCACACTCCCAAACAAAAAGAAGGGAAAAACTTTGGAGTGCGATACTAAATCTCTAATAACTCAGTTTTATCAGCGAGATGATATGAGTCGCCTGATGCCAGGGATGAAAGACTGGATGTCTGTACGAATCGATGGCAAGAAAGTTCAAATGCAGAAGAGAAAATGGTTCTCTGTAACCTGAATAAATTATTCGCAACATTTCAATCTGAATACGAGGATGTCAAAATTGGATTCACAAAATTTACACAACTGAGGCCAAAACATTGCGTTTTGGCAGGAAGCAGCGGAACTCACACAGTATGTGTTTGTCTTTACCATGAAAATGTTAAATTGATGTTGAAGGAAATCAACTTAAATTACTTAAAAGATGATTCATCAGAAGATTTACACCATTACCGCGATTGCCTTAAATTGACTATGTGCCCTAATGCTACAACTTCTTGCCACTTAGGTGAATGTTCGAATTGCCCGGAAACCACATCCATCAAAGAAAATTTAATCAACTCTTTTGATCGAGAATGTATTGAGGAGTTAAAATTTGAATCTTGGCTTCAGACTGAAAGATGCACACTGAAAACCATAATTTTAAATGTGGATGATTTTGTGGAAGAACTGTGTAGAGGATTGCTAAATTTGAGAACCCATGACTTTTTAGTCAAAGATCAGTGGTCATTCTTCAAGGACTTGAAAACACATTTGAAGTCTGGTGAATTCATTATTTCATTTGATTTCGCAGAGAACTATAAATATGTTCTTCAGGATTCCATACAAGCATTCCACTTCAATAACGAGTAGTTATTTACTACATGAAAGAAGAAAACCTGGAACACAAAAGTATGGCAATCATATCCGACGATTTAAAACATGACACCGTTGCAGTTTATGAGTACCAGAAGATAATAATAAATTATCTAAAATCAAAATTTACAGTAGAAAAGGTATACTACGTTTCGGACGGAGCTCGTCAACATTTTAAAAACAAAAGTAGCTTCGCAAATCTTACAGCTCATGAAAAAGATTTTGGAATGCCAGCTGAGTGGCATTTTCATCCTACTGCTCATGGTAAAGGAGCATGTGATGGTATTGGAGCAAACCTCAAAAGAAATGCAGCGAAGTATAGCCTCCAGTGCTCTCATCAAGATCGCATCTTAGATGCGACTGCTTTATTCCATTGGGCAATGAATTATTGTAAAGAAACTAAAATAGTTTTTAGTAGCAAAGAGGATCATGAGGAAACATTGAAAACACTAAAGAGCAGATTCGATGCTGCGGTAACAATCGATGGCACTGCTCAATACCATGCTTTCATACTGCTTGTCGATGGAAGACTCAAATTAAAAAAGTTTTCTGCATCTACTCAATGCGATTTCTTTCCAAAGCCAAAAAAGAAGCCAGCAGCGAAATCAGTAGCTGAATCTAATAACGCCAAGAAAGGATTGACAAAAAAAAGCAGCTAATAAAGGTGACAAATAAGGAGGATAAAAGTATGGATATTTGAAAATTTAAAAACTTCATAAATTAAGTGTAAAAATAGTTATTATATAAATTGATCTATTATGATTAAGATTAAATTTTACTAAATTATTCATCTTTTTATTATTATTATTATTATTATTATTATTATTATTATTATTATTATTATTATTATTATTATTATTATTATTATTATTATTATTATTATTATTATTATTATTATTATTATTATTATTATTATTATTATTATTATTATTATTATTATTATTATTATTATTATTATTATTATTATTATTATTATTATTATTATTATTATTATTATTATTATTATTATTATTATTATTATTATTATTATTATTATTATTATTATTATTATTATTATTATTATTATTATTATTATTATTATTATTATTATTATTATTATTATTATTATTATTATTATTATTATTATTATTATTATTATTATTATTATTATTATTATTATTATTATTATTATTATTATTATTATTATTATTATTATTATTATTATTATTATTATTATTATTATTATTATTATTATTATTATTATTATTATTATTATTATTATTATTATTATTATTATTATTATTATTATTATTATTATTATTATTATTATTATTATTATTATTATTATTATTATTATTATTATTATTATTATTATTATTATTATTATTATTATTATTATTATTATTATTATTATTATTATTATTATTATTATTATTATTATTATTATTATTATTATTATTATTATTATTATTATTATTATTATTATTATTATTATTATTATTATTATTATTATTATTATTATTATTATTATTATTATTATTATTATTATTATTATTATTATTATTATTATTATTATTATTATTATTATTATTATTATTATTATTATTATTATTATTATTATTATTATTATTATTATTATTATTATTATTATTATTATTATTATTATTATTATTATTATTATTATTATTATTATTATTATTATTATTATTATTATTATTATTATTATTATTATTATTATTATTATTATTATTATTATTATTATTATTATTATTATTATTATTATTATTATTATTATTATTATTATTATTATTATTATTATTATTATTATTATTATTATTATTATTATTATTATTATTATTATTATTATTATTATTATTATTATTATTATTATTATTATTATTATTATTATTATTATTATTATTATTATTATTATTATTATTATTATTATTATTATTATTATTATTATTATTATTATTATTATTATTATTATTATTATTATTATTATTATTATTATTATTATTATTATTATTATTATTATTATTATTATTATTATTATTATTATTATTATTATTATTATTATTATTATTATTATTATTATTATTATTATTATTATTATTATTATTATTATTATTATTATTATTATTATTATTATTATTATTATTATTATTATTATTATTATTATTATTATTATTATTATTATTATTATTATTATTATTATTATTATTATTATTATTATTATTATTATTATTATTATTATTATTATTATTATTATTATTATTATTATTATTATTATTATTATTATTATTATTATTATTATTATTATTATTATTATTATTATTATTATTATTATTATTATTATTATTATTATTATTATTATTATTATTATTATTATTATTATTATTATTATTATTATTATTATTATTATTATTATTATTATTATTATTATTATTATTATTATTATTATTATTATTATTATTATTATTATTATTATTATTATTATTATTATTATTATTATTATTATTATTATTATTATTATTATTATTATTATTATTATTATTATTATTATTATTATTATTATTATTATTATTATTATTATTATTATTATTATTATTATTATTATTATTATTATTATTATTATTATTATTATTATTATTATTATTATTATTATTATTATTATTATTATTATTATTATTATTATTATTATTATTATTATTATTATTATTATTATTATTATTATTATTATTATTATTATTATTATTATTATTATTATTATTATTATTATTATTATTATTATTATTATTATTATTATTATTATTATTATTATTATTATTATTATTATTATTATTATTATTATTATTATTATTATTATTATTATTATTATTATTATTATTATTATTATTATTATTATTATTATTATTATTATTATTATTATTATTATTATTATTATTATTATTATTATTATTATTATTATTATTATTATTATTATTATTATTATTATTATTATTATTATTATTATTATTATTATTATTATTATTATTATTATTATTATTATTATTATTATTATTATTATTATTATTATTATTATTATTATTATTATTATTATTATTATTATTATTATTATTATTATTATTATTATTATTATTATTATTATTATTATTATTATTATTATTATTATTATTATTATTATTATTATTATTATTATTATTATTATTATTATTATTATTATTATTATTATTATTATTATTATTATTATTATTATTATTATTATTATTATTATTATTATTATTATTATTATTATTATTATTATTATTATTATTATTATTATTATTATTATTATTATTATTATTATTATTATTATTATTATTATTATTATTATTATTATTATTATTATTATTATTATTATTATTATTATTATTATTATTATTATTATTATTATTATTATTATTATTATTATTATTATTATTATTATTATTATTATTATTATTATTATTATTATTATTATTATTATTATTATTATTATTATTATTATTATTATTATTATTATTATTATTATTATTATTATTATTATTATTATTATTATTATTATTATTATTATTATTATTATTATTATTATTATTATTATTATTATTATTATTATTATTATTATTATTATTATTATTATTATTATTATTATTATTATTATTATTATTATTATTATTATTATTATTATTATTATTATTATTATTATTATTATTATTATTATTATTATTATTATTATTATTATTATTATTATTATTATTATTATTATTATTATTATTATTATTATTATTATTATTATTATTATTATTATTATTATTATTATTATTATTATTATTATTATTATTATTATTATTATTATTATTATTATTATTATTATTATTATTATTATTATTATTATTATTATTATTATTATTATTATTATTATTATTATTATTATTATTATTATTATTATTATTATTATTATTATTATTATTATTATTATTATTATTATTATTATTATTATTATTATTATTATTATTATTATTATTATTATTATTATTATTATTATTATTATTATTATTATTATTATTATTATTATTATTATTATTATTATTATTATTATTATTATTATTATTATTATTATTATTATTATTATTATTATTATTATTATTATTATTATTATTATTATTATTATTATTATTATTATTATTATTATTATTATTATTATTATTATTATTATTATTATTATTATTATTATTATTATTATTATTATTATTATTATTATTATTATTATTATTATTATTATTATTATTATTATTATTATTATTATTATTATTATTATTATTATTATTATTATTATTATTATTATTATTATTATTATTATTATTATTATTATTATTATTATTATTATTATTATTATTATTATTATTATTATTATTATTATTATTATTATTATTATTATTATTATTATTATTATTATTATTATTATTATTATTATTATTATTATTATTATTATTATTATTATTATTATTATTATTATTATTATTATTATTATTATTATTATTATTATTATTATTATTATTATTATTATTATTATTATTATTATTATTATTATTATTATTATTATTATTATTATTATTATTATTATTATTATTATTATTATTATTATTATTATTATTATTATTATTATTATTATTATTATTATTATTATTATTATTATTATTATTATTATTATTATTATTATTATTATTATTATTATTATTATTATTATTATTATTATTATTATTATTATTATTATTATTATTATTATTATTATTATTATTATTATTATTATTATTATTATTATTATTATTATTATTATTATTATTATTATTATTATTATTATTATTATTATTATTATTATTATTATTATTATTATTATTATTATTATTATTATTATTATTATTATTATTATTATTATTATTATTATTATTATTATTATTATTATTATTATTATTATTATTATTATTATTATTATTATTATTATTATTATTATTATTATTATTATTATTATTATTATTATTATTATTATTATTATTATTATTATTATTATTATTATTATTATTATTATTATTATTATTATTATTATTATTATTATTATTATTATTATTATTATTATTATTATTATTATTATTATTATTATTATTATTATTATTATTATTATTATTATTATTATTATTATTATTATTATTATTATTATTATTATTATTATTATTATTATTATTATTATTATTATTATTATTATTATTATTATTATTATTATTATTATTATTATTATTATTATTATTATTATTATTATTATTATTATTATTATTATTATTATTATTATTATTATTATTATTATTATTATTATTATTATTATTATTATTATTATTATTATTATTATTATTATTATTATTATTATTATTATTATTATTATTATTATTATTATTATTATTATTATTATTATTATTATTATTATTATTATTATTATTATTATTATTATTATTATTATTATTATTATTATTATTATTATTATTATTATTATTATTATTATTATTATTATTATTATTATTATTATTATTATTATTATTATTATTATTATTATTATTATTATTATTATTATTATTATTATTATTATTATTATTATTATTATTATTATTATTATTATTATTATTATTATTATTATTATTATTATTATTATTATTATTATTATTATTATTATTATTATTATTATTATTATTATTATTATTATTATTATTATTATTATTATTATTATTATTATTATTATTATTATTATTATTATTATTATTATTATTATTATTATTATTATTATTATTATTATTATTATTATTATTATTATTATTATTATTATTATTATTATTATTATTATTATTATTATTATTATTATTATTATTATTATTATTATTATTATTATTATTATTATTATTATTATTATTATTATTATTATTATTATTATTATTATTATTATTATTATTATTATTATTATTATTATTATTATTATTATTATTATTATTATTATTATTATTATTATTATTATTATTATTATTATTATTATTATTATTATTATTATTATTATTATTATTATTATTATTATTATTATTATTATTATTATTATTATTATTATTATTATTATTATTATTATTATTATTATTATTATTATTATTATTATTATTATTATTATTATTATTATTATTATTATTATTATTATTATTATTATTATTATTATTATTATTATTATTATTATTATTATTATTATTATTATTATTATTATTATTATTATTATTATTATTATTATTATTATTATTATTATTATTATTATTATTATTATTATTATTATTATTATTATTATTATTATTATTATTATTATTATTATTATTATTATTATTATTATTATTATTATTATTATTATTATTATTATTATTATTATTATTATTATTATTATTATTATTATTATTATTATTATTATTATTATTATTATTATTATTATTATTATTATTATTATTATTATTATTATTATTATTATTATTATTATTATTATTATTATTATTATTATTATTATTATTATTATTATTATTATTATTATTATTATTATTATTATTATTATTATTATTATTATTATTATTATTATTATTATTATTATTATTATTATTATTATTATTATTATTATTATTATTATTATTATTATTATTATTATTATTATTATTATTATTATTATTATTATTATTATTATTATTATTATTATTATTATTATTATTATTATTATTATTATTATTATTATTATTATTATTATTATTATTATTATTATTATTATTATTATTATTATTATTATTATTATTATTATTATTATTATTATTATTATTATTATTATTATTATTATTATTATTATTATTATTATTATTATTATTATTATTATTATTATTATTATTATTATTATTATTATTATTATTATTATTATTATTATTATTATTATTATTATTATTATTATTATTATTATTATTATTATTATTATTATTATTATTATTATTATTATTATTATTATTATTATTATTATTATTATTATTATTATTATTATTATTATTATTATTATTATTATTATTATTATTATTATTATTATTATTATTATTATTATTATTATTATTATTATTATTATTATTATTATTATTATTATTATTATTATTATTATTATTATTATTATTATTATTATTATTATTATTATTATTATTATTATTATTATTATTATTATTATTATTATTATTATTATTATTATTATTATTATTATTATTATTATTATTATTATTATTATTATTATTATTATTATTATTATTATTATTATTATTATTATTATTATTATTATTATTATTATTATTATTATTATTATTATTATTATTATTATTATTATTATTATTATTATTATTATTATTATTATTATTATTATTATTATTATTATTATTATTATTATTATTATTATTATTATTATTATTATTATTATTATTATTATTATTATTATTATTATTATTATTATTATTATTATTATTATTATTATTATTATTATTATTATTATTATTATTATTATTATTATTATTATTATTATTATTATTATTATTATTATTATTATTATTATTATTATTATTATTATTATTATTATTATTATTATTATTATTATTATTATTATTATTATTATTATTATTATTATTATTATTATTATTATTATTATTATTATTATTATTATTATTATTATTATTATTATTATTATTATTATTATTATTATTATTATTATTATTATTATTATTATTATTATTATTATTATTATTATTATTATTATTATTATTATTATTATTATTATTATTATTATTATTATTATTATTATTATTATTATTATTATTATTATTATTATTATTATTATTATTATTATTATTATTATTATTATTATTATTATTATTATTATTATTATTATTATTATTATTATTATTATTATTATTATTATTATTATTATTATTATTATTATTATTATTATTATTATTATTATTATTATTATTATTATTATTATTATTATTATTATTATTATTATTATTATTATTATTATTATTATTATTATTATTATTATTATTATTATTATTATTATTATTATTATTATTATTATTATTATTATTATTATTATTATTATTATTATTATTATTATTATTATTATTATTATTATTATTATTATTATTATTATTATTATTATTATTATTATTATTATTATTATTATTATTATTATTATTATTATTATTATTATTATTATTATTATTATTATTATTATTATTATTATTATTATTATTATTATTATTATTATTATTATTATTATTATTATTATTATTATTATTATTATTATTATTATTATTATTATTATTATTATTATTATTATTATTATTATTATTATTATTATTATTATTATTATTATTATTATTATTATTATTATTATTATTATTATTATTATTATTATTATTATTATTATTATTATTATTATTATTATTATTATTATTATTATTATTATTATTATTATTATTATTATTATTATTATTATTATTATTATTATTATTATTATTATTATTATTATTATTATTATTATTATTATTATTATTATTATTATTATTATTATTATTATTATTATTATTATTATTATTATTATTATTATTATTATTATTATTATTATTATTATTATTATTATTATTATTATTATTATTATTATTATTATTATTATTATTATTATTATTATTATTATTATTATTATTATTATTATTATTATTATTATTATTTATTATTATTATTATTATTATTATTATTATTATTATTATTATTATTATTATTATTATTATTATTATTATTATTATTATTATTATTATTATTATTATTATTATTATTATTATTATTATTATTATTATTATTATTATTATTATTATTATTATTATTATTATTATTATTATTATTATTATTATTATTATTATTATTATTATTATTATTATTATTATTATTATTATTATTATTATTATTATTATTATTATTATTATTATTATTATTATTATTATTATTATTATTATTATTATTATTATTATTATTATTATTATTATTATTATTATTATTATTATTATTATTATTATTATTATTATTATTATTATTATTATTATTATTATTATTATTATTATTATTATTATTATTATTATTATTATTATTATTATTATTATTATTATTATTATTATTATTATTATTATTATTATTATTATTATTATTATTATTATTATTATTATTATTATTATTATTATTATTATTATTATTATTATTATTATTATTATTATTATTATTATTATTATTATTATTATTATTATTATTATTATTATTATTATTATTATTATTATTATTATTATTATTATTATTATTATTATTATTATTATTATTATTATTATTATTATTATTATTATTATTATTATTATTATTATTATTATTATTATTATTATTATTATTATTATTATTATTATTATTATTATTATTATTATTATTATTATTATTATTATTATTATTATTATTATTATTATTATTATTATTATTATTATTATTATTATTAGTATTATTATTATTATTATTATTATTATTATTATTATTATTATTATTATTATTATTATTATTATTATTATTATTATTATTATTATTATTATTATTATTATTATTATTATTATTATTATTATTATTATTATTATTATTATTATTATTATTATTATTATTATTATTATTATTATTATTATTATTATTATTATTATTATTATTATTATTATTATTATTATTATTATTATTATTATTATTATTATTATTATTATTATTATTATTATTATTATTATTATTATTATTATTATTATTATTATTATTATTATTATTATTATTATTATTATTATTATTATTATTATTATTATTATTATTATTATTATTATTATTATTATTATTATTATTATTATTATTATTATTATTATTATTATTATTATTATTATTATTATTATTATTATTATTATTATTATTATTATTATTATTATTATTATTATTATTATTATTATTATTATTATTATTATTATTATTATTATTATTATTATTATTATTATTATTATTATTATTATTATTATTATTATTATTATTATTATTATTATTATTATTATTATTATATTATTATTATTATTATTATTATTATTATTATTATTATTATTATTATTATTATTATTATTATTTTATTATTATTATTATTTATTATTATTATTATTATTATTATTATTATTATTATTATTATTATTATTATTATTATTATTATTATTATTATTATTATTATTATTATTATTATTATTATTATTATTATTATTATTATTATTATTATTATTATATTATTATTATTATTATTATTATTATTATTATTATTATTATTATTATTATTATTATTATTATTATTATTATTATTATTATTATTATTATTATTATTATTATTATTATTATTATTATTATTATTATTATTATTATTATTATTATTATTATTATTATTATTATTATTATTATTATTATTATTATTATTATTATTATAATTATTATTATTATTATTATTATTATTATAATTATTATTATTATAATTATTATTATTATAATTATTATTATTATAATTATTATTATTATAATTATTATTATTATTATTATTATTATAATTATTATTATTATAATTATTATTATTATAATTATTATTATTATAATTATTATTATTATAATTATTATTATTATAATTATTATTATTATAATTATTATTATTATAATTATTATTATTATAATTATTATTATTATAATTATTATTATTATAATTATTATTATTATAATTATTATTATTATAATTATTATTATTATAATTATTATTATTATAATTATTATTATTATAATTATTATTATTATAATTATTATTATTATAATTATTATTATTATAATTATTATTATTATAATTATTATTATTATAATTATTATTATTATAATTATTATTATTATAATTATTATTATTATAATTATTATTATTATAATTAGTATTATTATAATTATTATTATTATAATTATTATTATTATAATTATTATTATTATAATTATTATTATTATAATTATTATTATTATAATTATTATTATTATAATTATTATTATTATAATTATTATTATTATAATTATTATTATTATAATTATTATTATTATTATTATTATTATTATAATTATTATTATTATAATTATTATTATTATAATTATTATTATTATAATTATTATTATTATAATTATTATTATTATAATTATTATTATTATTATTATTATTATAATTATTATTATTATAATTATTATTATTATAATTATTATTATTATAATTATTATTATTATTATTATTATTATTATTATTATAATTATTATTATTATTATTATTATTATTATTATTATTATTATTATTATTATTATTATTATTATTATTATTATTATTATTATTATTATTATTATTATTATTATTATTATTATAATTATTATTATTATTATTATTATTATTATTATTATTATTATTATTATTATTATTATTATTATATTATTATTATTATTATTATTATTATTATTATTATTATTATTATTATTATTATTATTATTATTATTATTATTATTATTATTATTATTATTATTATTATTATTATTATTATTATTATTATTATTATTATTATTATTATTATTATTATTATTATTATTATTATTATTATTATTATTATTATTATTATTATTATTATTATTATTATTATTATTATTATTATTATTATTATTATTATTATTATTATTATTATTATTATTATTATTATTATTATTATTATTTATTATTATTATTATTATTATTATTATTATTATTATTATTATTATTATTATTATTATTATTATTATTATTATTATTATTATTATTATTATTATTATTATTATTATTATTATTATTATTATTATTATTATTATTATTATTATTATTTATTATTATTATTTTATTATTATTATTATTATTATTATTATTATTATTATTATTATTATTATTATTATTATTATTATTATTATTATTATTATTATTATTATTATTATTATTATTATTATTATTATTATTATTATTATTATTATTATTATTATTATTATTATTATTATTATTATTATTATTATTATTATTATTATTATTATTATTATTATTATTATTATTATTATTATTATTATTATTATTATTATTATTATTATTATTATTATTATTATTATTATTATTATTATTATTATTATTATTATTATTATTATTATTATTATTATTATTATTATTATTATTATTATTATTATTATTATTATTATTATTATTATTATTATTATTATTATTATTATTATTATTATTATTATTATTATTATTATTATTATTATTATTAT